>NC_069504.1:103528472-103828472 GCF_027579735.1 Bombina bombina
ATTCTGCTACAAGACCTGCATAATATGATCACCTGTTTGATTTTGATGTAGAGTCTAACCCTGGTCCCCCAACAAATTATATTCCTAGCCTTTCAGCTAAAAAAGCCCTCTCCCTTGTGCACTGTAATATCTGCAGCTTACTACCAAAAATCGATGCACTGCAAGCATGGTGTTCACATTACAAGCCCAAAATCATTGATCTCTGAATCGTGGCTAACCGCAAAAATACCTGACTCTGCCATTGCAGTACATGGGTATTCATCCCATAGAAATGACAGAGCAAAAAGAGGAGGCTGCATTGTAATTTATGTTGACAATGCCATAAAGTTCACCCCCTTACAAAAATCTAGCTCTTCTGCCACCTTTTATTTCCTTTCTGGCACAATTGAGATCCCGTGCAGTAAATCAATCATTGTTGCAGGAACCGCCCACCTAGCTCCCCTGGGCATTCCCTTTCTGACATAGCCCATCTCCTTAGTGAAACCATAGCTCAAAACCCAAAAAGTGACATTTTGGTCCTTGGAGATTTTAATATTGATTGGTTGAATCCTAAAAAAAAATAGTTCTTGCTCGCCGTTTAAGACTTTGCAGCTAACGCAATAATCTCCTCCCCAACTCACATAAACATTAAAAGCCATAACCACACCCTGCTTGATTAGATTATCTCCACCATTGCGGTCAAAGGTCAAGCATACTGGCTCTATGAACAACCACTGTGTATATTGACAATGGTGAAATATATGCACTAAACAAACAAAATTGGCCAAGGCTCAATAGTTCTGTGAAAATCTGAACAATAACATATCAAACCCTAGAAAGTTTTGGAAAGTCATAAATAACTTACACACTTCCCCAATCCACTCCCAACCCTCCATTGTCAAAGTGGACAACCAAACCCTGCTACTCCCCTTAGAAGTAGCAAATGCCTTTAACAATTATTTTGTCAGATGCTCTACCACCCTGATTGACAAACTAATAAATGACACACATCCTGAAACTATAAATGTGGATCAGGCCCCACTAAATCTGCAAAGACCCAATATAGAGAGGTTAAATTTTAGACCTGTACCCATCAATGGCATTAAGAAACACCTTAATAATCTAAAAATGAAAAACCAGTCTGGACCTGATCAAATCCCATCAATGCTGTTGAAGCTCAGTGCACCGGCAATTGCTAAACCTGTCACAACCCTAATTAACGAATCCTTGGTGTCTGGATACATACCCAAACTTTGGAAGACTGCAAGAATAGTGCCTATCCATAAAAGTGGTGAGTTAACCTTGGTTACTAACTATCGCCCAATATCATTGCTCCCAGTATTGTCAAAAATCTTAGAAAAATGCGTCCATATACAACTATGTGAGTATTACTATCTGACCTCTGATCAATCAGGTTTTTCGCTCGAATCACTCCACTACAACTGCCCTCCTGAAAGTTTGCAACGACATCCAAACTGGCATGAACAAGGAGACCTACAGTAACTGGAGCAATTTTCCTTGATTTTGCAAAGGCCTTTGACACAGTAGACCACAACTTACTACTGCTCAAACTAAAAAAACTCAGGTATTGGTGATCGGTCACAATATGTCTCCATTTCTGACAGCGACTCCCTCCCTCTCCCAGTCACGTGTGGTGTTCCCCAAGGTTCCATTCTCGGCCCCCTACTATTCACATTATTTATAAATGATCTGCCAAATGTCTGCAAATCCTCAACTGCACACATGTACGCAGACGACACGGTAATCTATGCAAACAAATCCGATCTGCCGCAACTTGAGGCAGTGCTCCAAGATCAGTTCACAGAGGTAGAAAAGTGGATCTCAAAAAACAAACTCTTCCTAAACACTGACAAAACTGTCACAATGATCTTTGGAACGGTACCTAAATTACACAAACTACAAAATTGCCATCTATGCATCAAAATAAAATCAAATTGCACACTGACCGCAGTCCACTCGTTCAGATACTTGGGTATGCTGTTAGACCCCAATCTACGTTTTGGCCTCCACATTGAAAAACTTGCATCTAAACTCTATCCAAAACTAGCCTAAAATCCTTTAATAGATCCCTCTCTACATATCTCAAAACAGAGTGTATCTGTCATGGTTGATTATATATTTCCTACCTCTTCTATGTTACATTTTGCAAATCCGATCTGCCGCAACTTGAGGCAGTGCTCCAAGATCAGTTCACAGAGGTAGAAAAGTGGATCTCAAAAAACAAACTCTTCCTAAACACTGACAAAACTGTCACAATGATCTTTGGAACGGTACCTAAATTACACAAACTACAAAATTGCCATCTATGCATCAAAATAAAATCAAATTGCACACTGACCGCAGTCCACTCGTTCAGATACTTGGGTATGCTGTTAGACCCCAATCTACGTTTTGGCCTCCACATTGAAAAACTTGCATCTAAACTCTATCCAAAACTAGCCTAAAATCCTTTAATAGATCCCTCTCTACATATCTCAAAACAGAGTGTATCTGTCATGGTTGATTATATATTTCCTACCTCTTCTATGTTACATTTTGCATATATTATGTATTAATATTGTTTTTGTATTTTATTGTACCCTATTGTATAAATGCAATGTTTTGTGGACCCAGGACATACTTGAAAACGAGAGAAATCTCAATGTATCCTTCCTGGTAAAATATTTTATAAATAAATCATTTTAGATGTGATTGATCTCATGGTACTCTTTAAGGGTTTTCACTGTATTGTTATTAATTGTTTGGAATGTAAAGTAGGTAATTATACCACACTGATTTTAAATAAAGAGATATATTGTCTTACGGATCAATGTATTAGCATTGGTTTATATTTCAGGGTAACATCTGTAACGCCTTAGCTGGCATAGAGGGCTGCAGCAAATTAACATCCCTCTCTGGCAGCCAAGGAATTAAATGATTGTTGATAAACCAATTTCAGTTTTTATCTTACTGTGCACAGGTTGAGACTAACATGAAAGGTCATTGGAACAGTTTAATACAATATTTTGGCTCCAAGACCAAAGATTGAATCATGATTCATTTTCTAAAAATGTAATCTCAACTCATTACTACAGTAAATATTTAACATATCTGCTCCACTTGTAAATACTTGCTATCCCACTTAAGATTAACTGTAACCGTTCTCTGCATTAACGGACTATTCAGGATAGAACTGTGGAATTGTTTCCATAAACCTGCTTTATATGGAGAAATAGGTTAATGACCGACAAATTCCTTTGTGTTTAGTTAGCAACTGCACTGATTTTCGTACATTAAAATTTGTACAAAAGGTCAGCACACTAAAGGATACACCTTTTTCAAGCCAAATATTCTGACACATGAAATAATAGCTGTATTTTTATACATGTGAAATTAGGATAAAGGATTGTTTTATTTCTACATATCATATTTTCCAAAGACTACAATGAGCCACAATATCTGTATTGAGAGGAAACACTGTTTTTAGATTAAAAAAATATTTTTTATTTTATTTGTTACTTTTATAGTATAATTTTCATAGACAAATATGTCAATGCTAGAATATAAGTTCCCACTCAAATCTTCAGCATTACAGATGGGTGACTATTATGGCACATTTAAGTGTATGTTATGTTTTTGGTTTTGTTTTCAAAATAAGTAATTAATTATTTTTTTTAACTAAACATTGTTTCTAAAAATGTATTTCTGTGTTTATTTTAAAAAAAAAAAAAATACAAGAGTGAATAATTAAAGGGACATGAAACCCGTTTTTTCTTTCCTAAGATATGTTGAGTCCACGGCTTCATCACTTAATGTTGGGAATATCACTCCTGGCCAGCAGGAGGAGGCAAAGAGCCCCACAGTCAAACTGTTAAGTATCACTTCCCTTTCCACAACCCCAGTCATTTTCTTTGCCTTCAGTGCAAGGAGGAGGTGACATTTTGGTGGCTGAAGATTGGATTTATTTCACTTCAATCAAAATTTTATTATTTTGAAAGCCAGAGTAAGTTTACTCTGACCTTTCCTTTCAAGATTGGGTCTAGCCATACTCCACATTGGTCTCTTCAGTAGGGCAGTGGTGGCTTTTAAGCAGTTAAGAACTTGTGAGCTGGGCATTGCTGCGTTTTCCTGACATGTTTGCTGCCCATGGTACAGAAAGCCAGAGTAGGTTTACTCTGTCCTTTCTTTTTTCTACAGGTCTCAGTGAGGAGTGGCATCCTCTCACGCCGTGTAAACTGTCCTCCTGCCAGGCGGCTAGATGTAAGTAAGTGCCCTTTTGCCTTCTAAGTATGGGAGACTGTGCTCTTTAATGGATCTGCAAACATTAATTGGGACAAGATATATCCCAGGGAGGATATTATTATGGCAGTGTGCAGGTACTTGATGTGGCAAAATTATGTGAGAGTGACTGTTTCCCCTTTATTAGTGATGTAGGGGCTAACCAGTTATGTGGGGCTCATTTTTTTTTAATTTTTTAAAAAAAAAATTCTGAGCCTCACATCTCTCAGGATGATGCTGCAAAGGCAATACCGCAGCTTTCTCCTTACATGTCCCTTGCCTTCACGGTGTTGCATACAGTGCCCTGCGATTCCTCTCAATCTCCTGGCGGAGTTTATTTGCTTGCAGATATTGTTGCTCGGGTATCTTCTGAGGTATCTGTGGAATTGTCTGCTTACCCTATGTTTCAGGATAAATGCAAGAGGAACATTAGAGATTCAGATAGTAAGGTTTCTGCTCCACCTACTGCTACGCAGGCTGCCCTTCATCATAGGTCTGATGTGGAGGATACATCGGTAGCCTCTGAGGGGGAAATCAAAGGTTTGGACAGTAATTCCTTCATCTGATGCTGAAGTAGTATCTTTCAGTTTAAGCTTGAACTCCTCCGTGTATTGTTGAGGGAGGTTTTGGCTACCTTGGACGACTCTGATATGCCTGTAGTTGTCCACTCTAAGAAATCTAGTAAACTTTATAGTTACTGCGATGTTCCTTCCTCTGCGGGAATGTTCCATGTTCCAGTCTGTGCGGCATCTTTTGGGTGCGACGCCTTGTCTGATTCCTTTTGGTAGAGACTCCTTTGGAAAGACCCAAAGCCGGCTGACTTGTTTTGGAGGAGATCCAAGATAGGATCAAACTCCTTGAAAATTATTAACCATGCAAGTTATTATAGCCTGCAGGGCGTTGTGGCTAAAATCGTAGTCAGCGGAAGTTTCCTCCAAGTCCAAGCTTTTGGTGCATCGTTACAAGGGTAAGACCTTGTTTTGGGCCCGGTCTGGCAGAAAGAATTTCTGATATTATAGGTGGAAAGGGTCTTTTCTAACTCCAGACGAGAAGAACAGACCTAAAGGACGTCAAAGTCAATTTTGTTTCCTTTCATAACTTCTAAAAATAAGTCTTCCCCACTTTTTCCAAGCAGAAACAGTCCAAGTCTTCTGGGAAACCCAGTCAGTCTTGGGATAAGGGGAAGCCATCAAGAAACCCGCAGATGAGTCTAAGTCAGCATGAGGGGTTTGCCTCCGGTCCGGGATCGGATCCAGTGGGGGGACAGACTTTCTCTGTTTTATCAAGCTTAGATACGAGATGTCCCAGATGGGCTGTGTACCTAGTATCTCAGGGTTATAGTATAGAATTCAAGACTTTTCCTCCCAGGAACAGATTCCACCTCTAAAGATTATCTGTAATCCAGATAAAAAAGAGAGAGGCTTTCTTGAACTGTGTACAGGATATTTCCTCCTTGGGAGTGATAGTTCCAGTAAGGGAACAGGGACTAGGATTCTATTCAAATCAGTTTGTGGTTCCTAATAGAGTGGGAACTTTTCGACCCATTTTAGACCTGAAGTGTCTCAACAAGTTTCTCAGAGTACTGTCTTTCAAAATGGAGACCAATAGTTCCATTCTTCCTTTGGTCTAAGTGGGTCAGTTCAGGGTGACCATAGACCTGGAGGATTTCAAGTTCCTGAGCTTTGCCTTTCTATCAAACTTTTTCAGTTTGTGGCTTTCCCCTTTTGGCCTTGCCACAGGCTCCCAGTAGGGGCTATGTTGGCACTTATCAGGTTTCAGGAAATAGTGGTGGTGCCCTTCCTGGACGACATAATGTTTCAGGCGCCACCTTTCAACAAGTAAACTCTCATACAGAGATCCTGTTGTCTTTTCTTCATTCCCACAGGTGGGAAGTGAATCTGAAAAGGAGTTCCCTTGTTCCAGCTACATGGGTAGTTTTCTTAGGGACCAAATTAGTTTCCCTATCTCTAAAGATTTTTTTGTCCGAGGTCAGAAAATCAAGGATTTTTCCTCTTGCCTCTTTCTGCTCTTTATTATTTGGTCCTTCAGTGGCCCAATGAATTGAGGTAATTGGTCTGATGGTTGCTTCTTTGGGCAGCATACCTTTTGCTCTTCTCCATCTGTGAGTCTGCTGTTATGCATGCTCAGTTAGTGGAACAGGGATCATGTGGTTCTCGGAGGATAGCTCTAGATCTGTTGACTTGAGATTATTCCTGTCGTGGTTTTCTCAGGAGTTTCTGTCTCAGGGGCACTTTTCTAAGTAATAGTGACCTGGGACGTCAGCCTGTTGGGTTGGTGACTATGGTCTTGGGAGGAGTCTGTTCTCCCCATAACCATTCTGGAGTTGAGACTGCTCTACAATGCTAATGGCCTGAGATTAGTTGTTTTATCCAGTTTTTCAGATTTTAGTTGGACAATTTCATCTTGGTGGTTTGCATCAACCACCTAGGAAGAACCTGGATTTCCTTAGCCATGATTGGCGTGAATTGTTCGGTGGGCGGACAATTTCATTTGGTGTATATCCACTATTCACATTTCAGGAGTGGATACCGGGAGCGGACATCTTGAGCAGTCCCGGGGAGTGGGCGCTTCTCCCTGAGGTGTTCTCCAGGTTAACCCTCAAATGGGGGGCTGGAGTTGGAGATGGCAGTACGCTAAGCTTTCTAGTCATGCTTAAAGGTCAAGAGGTTAGCAGGCTGTTCTGTTAAATTCCCTGGTGGTTCCTTGGGATTTCAGTCTGTCATTCCTGTTCCTCAGTTTGCTCTCCTTCCACGAGTCATTGCTCGTATCAAATAGGAGTGAGCATCGGTATTTTGTATAGTTCCTGCATAGTTTCACAGGATCTGGTACACGGTCCTAGCGGGGATCTTCCACCTTGGTGGTTGCTCTTAAGGAAGGACCTTCTGATTCAGGGTCTAGTCCTTCATCCAACTTTCGTTTCTCTGAAGTTTTCTGCTTTGAGATTAAATGCTTGATTCTGTCTAAGCGTGGTTTTTCTTAATCTGTCATTGAGACCATGATTCAGGCTTGTAAGCCTGTTACTAGTAACTTTTACCATAAGCTATGGCGTTAATTCCCTTTTTGGTGTGAATCCCAGGACTACTCTTGGAAGTAGGGTCAGGATTCCTCGTGGTTTTGTCTTTCTCCAGGAAGGTCTGGAGGATGGTTTGTCAGTCAGTTCTCTGAAAGGTCAAATTTCTGCCTTATTCTTTTCTTACACAAGTGTCTGGCGGATGTGCCAGATGTGTACTCTTTTTGTCAGGCCCTGATTAGTGTCAGGCCTGTGTTTAAGTCTGTTGCTCCTTTTGGGGCATTGACCTTGTTTTTAATGTTTTGCAGGCTCAGCTTGAGCCATAGCATTCCATAGATTTAAATTTTTATCTTGCCAAGTTTTTTCTTTTTTTGCTATATCTTCTGCTTGGAGAGTTTAGGTACTCTCGGCTTTTCAGTGGGATTCGCCTTATTTTTTCGGATACGGCAGTTATTTTTCTAAGTGGAGATATTCTTTGGTAATTTGTTATTCCTTTTCTGTGTCCTCTTGCTTATATCTTGAGAAAAGGGTGTGCACATCTTGGATGTTGTGCTAGCTTTAAATATTTTTTCTACTGGCAACTAGGGTTTTTGCCAGTCTTCTGGTTTTGTTTGTTTTCTCTGTAATAAGAAAACTACTTCTATTTCTCTGGTTAAGAAGTTTAATTTGTTTGTTTTTCAGACTGCGGGGCTGCAGTCTCCTGAGAGACTTATGGCTCATTCCATGAGGGCTGTCTCTTCTTTTTGGGCTTTCACAGATGAAGCTTGCTGCACAGATGAAGCTTGCTGCAAGGCTGCAACTTGGTCTTCTCTGCATACTTTTTCAAATTAATTAGTTTTGCCTCGGCTGAGGCTTCTTTTGGGAGAAAGGATCTTCAAATGGTGGTGCCTTCTGTTTAGTTCTGCCTGTCTTGTCCCTCCCTTTTCATCTGTGTCCTCTAGCTTGGGTATTAGTTCCCAACAGTAAGGGATGAAGCCGTGGACTCACCATATCTTAGAAAAGATAAAATGTATGCTTACCTAATACATTTATTTATTTTCGGATATGGTGAGTCCACAGCCTGCCCTTTTTTATTTCAAGACTTTTTTTTTTTTTTTTTTTTTTTTTTTTTATATTTTTATTTATAACCAGCGGTACATGCCAGAAAAAAAATAAAAATAAATAAATCACATTATAGTTATTGCGCCACACAGGGCTACATACAGCATAACAAAAAAAAGCAATCTAGAGTCAGTAGATATAATTATAACATTCTGGACTTTATACAACATTAAATTTTACCCCAACGTGGTACTCTTGATTCTAGGCATATACTACTGGAATTTTTCTCTTTTTCCTATCCTATTCCCCTTTCCCTCTTCCCTTCTTTTCAACAAACTTTACAGAACATAATTTAGAAAATAAACATAGGATCATAGCACACTTAAGTGTATATATTTGAGTAACAGGAGATTAAAATGAGAAGAAAAAAAAAAAAAAGAACCAACCCCTACCCTCTCTCTCCTCTCCCCCTCACCCCCTCAGTATTGGTCTGTACTCAAAATCTCCAGTACCAGCTTTAATACCAAGAGCTTGGAAAAAGTCCTCTTAATATAAGACCCTCAAAATAATCCGATTTATGAAACTTTTTAGTCAGTGTGTGTTGTGTAGAGATAGAGAATGATTGGATGATCCCCAACCAGTTATTGAAAAAGTTTTGGATTTGTCTGTTCTGTACATTTATTATATTATGTTGTTCAAAAATAATTTGTGATTTAAGTGCTTCAATAAATGCCCGGAATGAAGGGGCCTTTTTACTCTTCCAATTTCTCAAAATCAAATTATGAACCAGTAAAATTATAGTGTTAAAAATACCACTATTTCGATCCTCTGTATAGAGCAGAAAGATTCTGTTTGGCGTAAAAAAAGAAGGAAAATGTAATAAATGCTTATTTATCCAGTAGTTAACTTTCTGCCAAAATTGTCGTATTTTAGGGCAGAACCAAAAACAGTGAAGTAAGTCAGCCCCCGGGCTAGAGCATTTCTAGCAACAATCTGAATGGCCTATATTCCAATTAGCAAGTCTCTTTGATGAGATATAGGAATTATTAAGGAGCTTTAAATGTGATTATTTCCATGTGGAACGCAGAGGGGCCGTGGTTATCCACAGAAGACCTTTCTTGATATTATCAAAGTTACTCTCTTCAAAATATTTTGACCAATATGCTGACAGTTGCTCTATATTTAATTGGCCCTGCTTGGCCAAGAGTATCTTATACAGTAGGGAGATTGATCGATTCCCCTGCCTATACATGTTTATAAAGTCCCCAATTTTCTTAAAATTCTCTTACCAACTGCCAAACTTTAGTTTTTTATTAATAAAATGCCGGACTTGCAAATATGCATAGAAGTCTTTATTTGATATGTTACATCTAGCAACTATCTCATCAAATGTTCTTATATGAGATCTTTCATCAACTAGCTGTATTAAATTAGTTAGACCTTTTTCTGCCCAGTGTTTAAAAATCACGTACTGTTGACCAGGTATAAAATCAGGATTTCCTCTAATGGGGAGGAAAGAGGAGATCCGAAAATTAATCTGGAGATACGCACATAGTTGTTGCCAAGCCTTGACCACATTAAATATACTATATATTTTCTTGATACTATCCGCTAGTTGTAAATATGGATAGTGTAATAATGCTTTAAGGGAGAGAGGTTGTATAAGATTCTCTTCTATTGTTAAATTTGTCAGGTAATTAGCTGATAACAACCAATCAAATCCATGTCTAGCAAGGATAGCAACGTTATAGGTCTTTATATCAGGAAATGCCAAACCCCCAGAATCTTTCAGAACTGATAATTTGGTTATTGAGAGCATATGTCTGGAATTGGTCCAGAGAAATTTGGCACATGCCTGATAAAAAGATCTAACATCCTGATCTTTAATATATAGTGGAAGATTATTCATTATATAAGTTATTTGAGGGAAAACAATAGTTTTAATCATCATTACTTTGGCAGAAAGGGAAATCGGGGAAAAAAGACCATTGACGCAATTTCGCGAATATCTTAGAAAAACAAGGTGTATAATTCAACTTATACCACATATTCGGGTCTCTATGTAAAATAATTCCTAAATTTCTAAAGCTCTCTACCTCCTTCAGATTATTCAGCTTCAAACTATCTTTATTTTTATAAAGCCATAAAATCTCCGTTTTTGAGGTGTTGATCTTATACCCTGAGATAACCCCGAATAAATGGTGTGACTTCAAAGCTATAGGTATATTTACACTAGTATTTTCAAAATATAGTAATAAGTCATCGGCATATAGTGATAAAACACATTTTTGATTCCCAAATTCTATTCCTTTCAGTTCTTGTCTCAAATGAATTGCTAAGGGCTCCACGGCTATATTGAAAAGGAGAGGGGAAAGGGGGCATCCCTGACACGTCCCTCTTTCTAACTTAAAAAAGGGAGTTTGGCTATTGTTAGTCATAATTGCTAATATCGGGTAATTATATAAAAGTCTGATAAAATTCATCAACTTGCCACAGAAGCCAAAGCTAGTCAGAGTATTAAATAGATGCTCCCATATTATGGAGTCAAAAGCCTTCTCGGCGTCAACCATCATCATAGCAAGATCAAATTTAGGTACAATTTTATCTCGCGAGAACCCATTCCAAAAATGTTCTAGGATCATGTAGGTTTTCGAAATATTCTTCGTAGGCGATCTATTTATCATAAAACCTGCTTGATCTGGGTATATAATTTCTTGTAGGGGTGTTCTTAACCGATTAACAATTATAGAGGTAAGCAATTTATAGTCTGTATTTAATAAAGAGATCGGTCTGTATGACCCTGGATCTGATAAATTCTTATCTTTTTTGAGAATAAGAGTGATGATTGACGCCGAGAACAACCGTGACATTGTTCTTCCGTCCATATAATATTCATTAAACAAACATGTTAACATAGGAGCAATTTCTGATTTAAGTATTCAATAGAATTCCGCAGGTAATTGGTCTGGCCCAGGGGCATTTCCTAATTTAGCTTCCTCTATGGCTTTTAAAACTTCAGGCATGGAGATAGGCTCATTAATTAAGGCAACCTGTTCTGGTGTAACCCTAGGACAAGAAATATTCTCCCAAAAGAGTGTATTACTCTGGGGGTCTATTGCTTTGGCAGAATATATATTTCTTTCATGTAATTAGCAAGAGTCCATGAGCTAGTGACGTATGGGATATACATTCCTACCAGGAGGGGCAAAGTTTCCCAAACCTTAAAATGCCTATAAATACACCCCTCACCACACCCACAATTCAGTTTTACAAACTTTGCCTCCGATGGAGGTGGTGAAGTAAGTTTGTGCTAGATTCTACGTTGATATGCGCTCCGCAGCAAGTTGGAGCCCGGTTTTCCTCTCAGCGTGCAGTGAATGTCAGAGGGATGTGAGGAGAGTATTGCCTATTTGAATGCAGTGATCTCCTTCTACGGGGTCTATTTCATAGGTTCTCTGTTATCGGTCGTAGAGATTCATCTCTTACCTCCCTTTTCAGATCGACGATATACTCTTATATATACCATTACCTCTGCTGATTCTCGTTTCAGTACTGGTTTGGCTTTCTACAAACATGTAGATGAGTGTCCTGGGGTAAGTAAATCTTATTTTCTGTGACACTCTAAGCTATGGTTGGGCACTTTGTTTATAAAGTTCTAAATATATGTATTCAAACATTTATTTGCCTTGACTAAGAATGTTCAACATTCCTTATTTTTCAGACAGTCAGTTTCATATTTGGGATAAATGCATTTGTTTCAATCATTTTTTCTTACCTTAAAAAATTTGACTTTTTCCCTGTGGGCTGTTAGGCTCGCGGGGGCAGAAAATGCTTCATTTTATTGCGTCATTCTTGGCGCGGACTTTTTTGGCGCAAATTATTTTTTTCTGTTTCCGGCGTCATACGTGTCGCCGGAAGTTGCGTCATTTTTTGACGTTTTTTTGCGTCAAAAATGTCGGCGTTCCGGATGTGGCGTCATTTTTGGCGCCATAAGCATTTAGGCGCCAAATAATGTGGGCGTCTTTTTTGGCGCTAAAAAATATGGGCGTCATTTTTGTCTCCACATTATTTAAGTCTCATTATTTATTGCTTCTGGTTGCTAGAAGCTTGTTCACTGGCATTTTTTTCCCATTCCTGAAACTGTCATTTAAGGAATTTGATCAAATTTTGCTTTATATGTTGTTTTTTTCTTTTACATATTGCAAGATGTTCCACGTTGCAACTGAGTCAGAAGATACTTCAGGAAAATCACTGCCCAGTGCTGGAGCTACCAAGCTAAGTGTATCTGCTATAAACTTTTGGTATCTGTTTCTCCAGCTGTTGTTTGTATTGCATGTCATGTCAAACTTATTAATGCAGATAAAATTTCCTTTAGTACTGTTACATTACCTGTTGCTGTTCCGTCAACATCTAATTTTCAGAGTGTTCCTGATAACATAAGAGATTTTATTTCTCCAACATAGGTGTGTCCGGTCCACGGCGTCATCCTTACTTGTGGGATATTCTCTTCCCCAACAGGAAATGGCAAAGAGCCCAGCAAAGCTGGTCACATGATCCCTCCTAGGCTCCGCCTACCCCAGTCATTCTCTTTGCCGTTGTACAGGCAACATCTCCACGGAGATGGCTTAGAGTTTTTTAGTGTTTAACTGTAGTTTTTTATTATTCAATCAAGAGTTTGTTATTTTAAAATAGTGCTGGTATGTACTATTTACTCTGAAACAGAAAAGAGATGAAGATTTCTGTTTGTATGAGGAAAATGATTTTAGCAACCGTTACTAAAATCCATGGCTGTTCCACACAGGACTGTTGAGAGGAATTAACTTCAGTTGGGGGAACAGTGAGCAGTCTTTTGCTGCTTGAGGTATGACACATTCTAACAAGACGATGTAATGCTGGAAGCTGTCATTTTCCCTATGGGATCCGGTAAGCCATTTTTATTCAGACAGTAAATAAGGGCTTCACAAGGGCTTATTAAGACTGTAGACATTTTCTGGGCTAAATCGATTCATATATTACACATATTTAGCCTTGAGGAATCATTTAATCTGGGTATTTTTGTTAAATAATATCGGCAGGCACTGTTTTAGACACCTTATTCTCTAGGGGCTTTCCCTAATCATAGGCAGAGCCTCATTTTCGCGCCGGTATTGCGCACTTGTTTTTGAGAAGCATGACATGCAGTCGCATGTGTGAGGAGCTCTGATACATAGAAAAGACTTTCTGAAGGCGTCATTTGGTATCGTATTCCCCTTTGGGCTTGGTTGGGTCTCAGCAAAGCAGATACCAGGGACTGTAAAGGGGTTAAAGTTAAAAACGGCTCCGGTTCCGTTATTTTAAGGGTTAAAGCTTCCAAATTTGGTGTGCAATACTTTTAAGGCTTTAAGACACTGTGGTGAAATTTTGGTGAATTTTGAACAATTCCTTCATACTTTTTCGCAATTGCAGTAATAAAGTGTGTTCAGTTTAAAATTTAAAGTGACAGTAACGGTTTTATTTTAAAACGTTTTTTGTACTTTGTTATCAAGTTTATGCCTGTTTAACATGTCTGAACTACCAGATAGACTGTGTTCTGAATGTGGGGAAGCCAAGGTTCCTTCTCATTTAAATAAATGTGATTTATGTGACACTGAAAATGATGCCCAAGATGATTCCTCAAGTGAGGGGAGTAAGCATGGTACTGCATCATTCCCTCCTTCGTCTACACGAGTCTTGCCCACTCAGGAGGCCCCTAGTACATCTAGCGCGCCAATACTCCTTACTATGCAACAATTAACGGCTGTAATGGATAATTCTATCAAAAACATTTTAGCCAAAATGCCCACTTATCAGCGTAAGCGCGACTGCTCTGTTTTAGATACTGAAGAGCATGAGGACGCTGATGATAATGGTTCTGAAATGCCCCTACACCAGTCTGAGGGGGCCAGGGAGGTTTTGTCTGAGGGAGAAATTTCAGATTCAGGGAAAATTTCTCAACAAGCTGAACCCGATGTGATTACATTTAAATTTAAGTTGGAACATCTCCGCGCTCTGCTTAAGGAGGTATTATCCACTCTGGATGATTGTGAGAATTTGATCATCCCAGAGAAACTATGTAAAATGGACAAGTTCCTAGAGGTCCCGGGGCTCCCAGAAGCTTTTCCTATACCCAAGCGGGTGGCGGACATTGTAAATAAAGAATGGGAAAGGCCCGGTATTCCTTTCGTCCCTCCCCCCATATTTAAAAAATTGTTTCCTATGGTCGACCCTAGAAAGGACTTATGGCAGACTGTCCCCAAGGTCGAGGGAGCGGTTTCTACTTTAAACAAACGCACCACTATACCCATAGAAGATAGTTGTGCTTTCAAAGATCCTATGGATAAAAAATTAGAAGGTTTGCTTAAAAAGATGTTTGTTCAGCAAGGTTACCTTCTACAACCAATTTCATGCATTGTCCCTGTCACTACAGCCGCGTGTTTCTGGTTCGATGAGCTAGTAAAGGCGATCGATAGTGATTCTCCTCCTTATGAGGAGATTATGGACAGAATCCGTGCTCTCAAATTGGCTAATTCTTTCACCCTAGACGCCACTTTGCAATTGGCTAGGTTAGCGGAGAAGAATTCTGGGTTTGCTATTGTGGCGCGTAGAGCGCTTTGGTTGAAATCTTGGTCAGCGGATGCGTCTTCCAAGAACAAACTCCTTAACATTCCTTTCAAGGGGAAAACGCTGTTTGGCCCTGACTTGAAAGAGATTATCTCTGATATCACTGGGGGTAAGGGCCACGCCCTTCCTCAGGATAGGTCTTTCAAGGCCAAAAATAAACCTAATTTTCGTCCCTTTCGTAGAAACGGACCAGCCCCAAGTACTACGTCCTCTAAGCAAGAGGGTAATACTTCTCAAGCCAAGCCAGCCTGGAGACCAATGCAAGGCTGGAACAAGGGAAAGCAGGCCAAGAAACCTGCCACTGCTACCAAGACAGCATGAAATGTTGGCCCCCGATCCGGGACCGGATCTGGTGGGGGGCAGACTCTCTCTCTTCGCTCAGGCTTGGGCAAGAGATGTTCTGGATCCTTGGGCACTAGAAATAGTCTCCCAAGGTTATCTTCTGGAATTCAAGGGGCTTCCCCCAAGGGGGAGGTTCCACAGGTCTCAATTGTCTTCAGACCACATAAAGAGACAGGCATTCTTACATTGTGTAGAAGACCTGTTAAAAATGGGAGTGATTCATCCTGTTCCATTAGGAGAACAAGGGATTGGGTTCTACTCCAATCTGTTCATAGTTCCCAAAAAAGGAGGGGACGTTCAGACCAATCTTAGATCTCAAGATCTTAAACAAGTTTCTCAAGGTTCCATCGTTCAAAATGGAAACCATTCGAACAATTCTTCCTTCCATCCAGGAAGGTCAATTCATGACCACGGTGGATTTAAAGGATGCGTATCTACATATTCCTATCCACAAGGAACATCATCGGTTCCTAAGGTTCGCATTCCTGGCCGAGCATTACCAGTTCGTGGCGCTTCCTTTCGGATTAGCCACTGCTCCAAGGATTTTCACAAAGGTACTAGGGTCCCTTCTAGCGGTGCTAAGACCAAGGGGCATTGCAGTAGTACCTTACTTGGACGACATTCTGATTCAAACGTCGTCCCTTCCTCAAGCAAAGGCTCACACGGACATAGTCCTGGCCTTTCTCAGATCTCACGGATGGAAAGTGAACGTGGAAAAGAGTTCTCTATCTCCGTCGACAAGGGTTCCCTTCTTGGGAACAATAATAGACTCCTTAGAAATGAGGATTTTTCTGACAGAGGCCAGAAAAACAAAACTTCTAAACTCTTGTCAAACACTTCATTCCGTTCCTCTTCCTTCCATAGCGCAGTGCATGGAAGTAATAGGTTTGATGGTAGCGGCAATGGACATAGTTCCTTTTGCGCGCATTCATCTAAGACCATTACAACTGTGCATGCTCAGTCAGTGGAATGGGGACTATACAGACTTGTCTCCGAAGATACAAGTAAATCAGAGGACCAGAGACTCACTCCGTTGGTGGCTGTCCCTGGACAACCTGTCACAAGGGATGACCTTCCACAGACCAGAGTGGGTCATTGTCACGACCGACGCCAGTCTGATGGGCTGGGGCGCGGTCTGGGGATCCCTGAAAGCTCAGGGTCTTTGGTCTTGGGAAGAATCTCTTCTACCGATAAATATTCTGGAACTGAGAGCGATATTCAATGCTCTCAAGGCTTGGCCTCAGCTAGCAAAGGCCAAGTTCATACGGTTTCAATCAGACAACATGACGACTGTTGCGTACATCAACCATCAGGGGGGAGCAAGGAGTTCCCTGGCGATGGAAGAAGTGACCAAAATCATTCAATGGGCGGAGACTCACTCCTGCCACCTGTCTGCAATCCACATCCCAGGAGTGGAAAATTGGGAAGCGGATTTTCTGAGTCGTCAGACATTACATCCGGGGGAGTGGGAACTCCATCCGGAAATCTTTGCCCAAATTACTCAACTGTGGGGCATTCCAGACATGGATCTGATGGCCTCTCGGCAGAACTTCAAGGTTCCTTGCTACGGGTCCAGATCCAGGGATCCCAAGGCGACTCTAGTAGATGCACTAGTAGCACCTTGGACCTTCAAACTAGCTTATGTATTCCCGCCGTTTCCTCTCATCCCCAGGCTGGTAGCCAGGATCAATCAGGAGAGGGCGTCGGTGATCTTGATAGCTCCTGCGTGGCCACGCAGGACTTGGTATGCAGATCTGGTGAATATGTCATCGGCTCCACCATGGAAGCTACCTTTGAGACGAGACCTTCTTGTTCAAGGTCCGTTCGAACATCCGAATCTGGTCTCACTCCAGCTGACTGCTTGGAGATTGAACGCTTGATCTTATCAAAACGAGGGTTCTCAGATTCTGTTATTGATACTCTTGTTCAGGCCAGAAAGCCTGTAACTAGAAAAATTTACCACAAAATATGGAAAAAATATATCTGTTGGTGTGAATCTAAAGGATTCCCTTGGGACAAGGTAAATATTCCTAAGATTCTATCCTTTCTTCAAGAAGGATTGGAGAAAGGATTATCTGCAAGTTCCTTGAAGGGACAGATTTCTGCCTTGTCTGTGTTACTTCACAAAAAACTGGCAGCTGTGCCAGATGTTCAAGCCTTTGTTCAGGCTCTGGTTAGAATCAAGCCTGTTTACAAACCTTTGACTCCTCCTTGGAGTCTCAACTTAGTTCTTTCAGTTCTTCAGGGGGTTCCGTTTGAACCCTTACATTCCGTTGATATTAAGTTATTATCTTGGAAAGTTTTGTTTTTGGTTGCAATTTCTTCTGCTAGAAGAGTTTCAGAATTATCTGCTCTGCAGTGTTCTCCTCCTTATCTGGTGTTCCATGCAGATAAGGTGGTTTTACGTACTAAACCTGGTTTTCTTCCAAAAGTTGTTTCTAACAAAAACATTAACCAGGAGATAGTCGTGCCTTCTTTGTGTCCGAAACCAGTTTCGAAGAAGGAACGTTTGTTGCACAATTTGGATGTTGTTCGCGCACTAAAAATTCTATTTAGATGCTACAAAGGATTTTAGACAAACATCTTCCTTGTTTGTTGTTTATTCTGGTAAAAGGAGAGGTCAAAAAGCAACTTCTACCTCTCTCTCTTTTTGGATTAAAAGCATCATCAGATTGGCTTACGAGACTGCCGGACGGCAGCCTCCTGAAAGAATCACAGCTCATTCCACTAGGGCTGTGGCTTCCACATGGGCCTTCAAGAACGAGGCTTCTGTTGATCAGATATGTAGGGCAGCGACTTGGTCTTCACTGCACACTTTTACCAAATTTTACAAGTTTGATACTTTTGCTTCTTCTGAGGCTATTTTTGGGAGAAAGGTTTTGCAAGCCGTGGTGCCTTCCATTTAGGTGACCTGATTTGCTCCCTCCCTTCATCCGTGTCCTAAAGCTTTGGTATTGGTTCCCACAAGTAAGGATGACGCCGTGGACCGGACACACCTATGTTGGAGAAAACAGAATTTATGTTTACCTGATAAATTACTTTCTCCAACGGTGTGTCCGGTCCACGGCCCACCCTGGTTTTTTAATCAGGTCTGATAATTTATTTTCTTTAACTACAGTCACCACGGTATCATATGGTTTCTCCTATGCAAATATTCCTCCTTTACGTCGGTCGAATGACTGGGGTAGGCGGAGCCTAGGAGGGATCATGTGACCAGCTTTGCTGGGCTCTTTGCCATTTCCTGTTGGGGAAGAGAATATCCCACAAGTAAGGATGACGCCGTGGACCGGACACACCGTTGGAGAAAGTAATTTATCAGGTAAACATAAATTCTGTTTTTTTAATCCATTAAGAAGGCTATGTCTGTTATTTCTCCTTCTAGTATACATAAAAGTCTTTTAAAACTTCTCTTTTTTCAGATGAATTTTTAAATGAACATCATCATTCTGATACTGATAATGGTTCTTCTGGTTCAGAGGTTTCTGTCTCAGAGGTTGATGCTGATAAATCTTTGTATTTGTTCAAGATGGAATTTATTCGTTCTTTACTTAAAGAAGTATTATTTGCATTAGAAATAGAGGATTCTGGTCCTCTTGATACTAAATGTAAACGTTTAAAAAAGGTTTTAAATCTCCTGTAGTTATTCCAGAAGTGTTTAATCTCCCTGATGCTATTTCTGAAGTAATTTCCAGGGAATGGAATAATTTGGGTAATTTATTTACTCCTTCTAGACGTTTAAGCAATTATATCCTGTGCCATCTGACAGATTAGAGTTTTTTGGGACAAAAATCCCTAAGGTTATGGGGCTGTCTCTACTCATTCTAATGTATTACTATTCCTACGGCAGATAGTACTTCATTTAAGGATCCTTTAGATAGGAAAATTGAATCTTTTCTAAGAAAAGCTTACTTATGTTCAGGTAATCTTCTTAGACCTGCTATATTTTTAGCGGATGTTGCTGCAGCTTCAACTTTTTGGTTAGAAGCTTTAGCGCAACAAGTAACAGATCATAATTTTATAGCATTGTTATTATTCTATAACATGCTAATAATTTTATTGGTGATACCATCTTTTGATATCATTAGAGTTGATATCAGGTATATGTCTCTAGCTATTTTAGCTAGAAAAGCTTTATGGATTAAACTTGGAATGCTGATATGTCTTCTAAGTTAACTTTGCTTTCCCTTTCTTTCCAGGGTAAATAATCATTTTCGTTCCTTTCCTCGCAACAAGGAACAAAAGCCTGATCCTTCATCCTCAGGAGCGGTATCAGTTTGGAAACTATTTCCAGTTTGGAATATATCCAAGCCTTATAGAAACCTATAGCCAGCTCCTAAGTACCTATGAAGGTGCGGCCTTTATTCCAGCTCAGCTGGTATGGGGCAGATTACGTTTTCTTCAAAGAAATTTGGATCAATTCCGTTCTCAATCTCTGGTTTCAGAACATTGTTTCAGAAAGGTACAGAATTGGCTTCAAGTTAAGGCCTCCTGCTAAGAGATTTTTTTCTTTCCCGTGTCCCAGGTAACACAGCAAAGGCTCAGCATTTCTGAAATGTGTTTCAGATCTAGAGTTGGCTGGAGTATTTATGCCAGTTCCAGTTCTGGAACAGGGGCTGGGGTTTTATTTTATCTCTTCATTGTACCAAAGAAGGTCAATTCCTTCAGACCAGTTCCGGATCTATCATTATTGAATCGTTATGTTAGGATACCAACATTCAAGATGGTTACTGTAGGACTATCCTGCCTTTTGTTTAGCAAGGGCATTATATGTCTACAATAGATTTACAGGATGTGTATCTGCATATTCCGATTCATCCAGATCACTTTTAGTGTCTGAGATTCTCTTTTTAGACAAGCATTACCAGTTTTGTGGCTCTACCGTTTGGCCTAGCCTCAGTTTCAAGAATTTTTTTCAAAGGTTCTCGGTGCCCTTTTTTCTGTAATCAGAGAACAGGGTTTTGGTATTTCCTTATTTGGACGATATCTTGGTACTTGCTCAGTCTTCTCATTTTCGAAGAATCTCATACGAATCGACTTGTGTTGTTTCTTCAAGTTCATGGTTGGAGGATCAATTTACCGTTCAGTTCATTGATTCCTCAGACAAGGGTAACCTTTTTAGGTTTCTAGATAGATTCAGTGTCTATGACTCTGTCCTTGTCAGACAAGAGAAGTTTAACATTGATATTAGCTTGTCAAAACCTTCAGTCACAATCATTCCCTTTGGTAGCCTTATGCATGGAAATGTTAGGTCTTAGGACTGCCGCATCAGATGCGATCTCCTTTGCTCGTTTTCACATGCGACCTCTTCAGCTCTGTATGCTGAACCAATGGTGCAGGGATTACTCAAAGATATCTCAATTAATATCTTTAAACCGATTTTATGACACTCTCTGACATGGTGGACAGATCACCATCGTTTAGTTCAGGGGGCTTCTTTGTTCTTCCGACCTGGACTATAATCTCAACAGATGCAAGTCTTACAGGTTGGGGAGCTGTGTGGGGGTATCTGACGGCACAAGGGGTTTGGGAATCTCAGGAGGTGAGATTTCCAATCAATATTTTGGAACTCCGTGCAATTTTCAGAGCTCTTCAGTCTTGGCCTCTTCTGAAGAGAGAGTTGTTCATTTGTTTTCAGATAGACAATGTCACAACTGTGGCATACATCAATCATCAAGGAGGGACTCACAGTCCTCTGGCTATGAAAGAAGTATCTCGAATTTTGGTTTGGGCGGAATCCAGCTCCTGTCTAATCTCTGTGGTTCATATCCCAAGTATGGACAATTGGAAAGCGGATTATCTCAGTCGCCAAACGTTGCACCTGGGCGAATGGTCTTTTCACCCAGAGGTATTTCCTCAGATTGTTCAAATGTGGGAACTCCCAGAAATAGATCTGATGGCTTCTCATCTAAACAAGAAACTTCCCAGGTATCTGTCCGGATCCCGGGATCCTCGGGCGGAGGCAGTGGATGCATTATCACTTCCTTGGAAGTATCATCCTGCCTATATCTTTCCGCCTCTAGTTTTTCTTCCAAGAGTAATCTCCAAGATTCTGAAGGAATGCTCGTTTGTTCTGCTGGTAGCTCCGGCATGGCCTCACAGGTTTTGGTATGCGGATCTGGTCCGGATGGCCTCTTGCCAACCGTGGACTCTTCCGTTAAGACCAGACCTTCTGTCGCAAGGTCCTTTTTTCCATTAGGATCTGAAATCCTTAAATTTAAAGGTATGGAGATTGAACGCTTGATTCTTGGTCAAAGAGGTTTCTCTGACTCTGTGATTAATACTATGTTACAGGCGCGTAAATCTGTATCTAGAGAGATATATTATAGAGTCTGGAAGACTTATATTTCTTGGTGTCTTTCTCATCATTTTTTGGCATTCTTTTAGAATACCGAGAATTTTACAGTTTCTTCAGGATGGTTTAGATAAGGGTTTGTCCGCAAGTTCCTTGAAAGGTCAAATCTCTGCTCTTTCTGTTCTTTTTCATAGAAAGATTGCTGCTATTCCTGATATTCATTGTTTTGTACAAGCTTTGGTTCATATAAAACCTGTCATTTTCTCCTCTTTGGAGTTTGAATTTGGTTCTGGGGGCTCTTCAAGCTCCTCCGTTTGAACCTATGCATTCATTGGACATTAAATTACTTTCTTGGAAAGTTTTGTTCCTTTTGGCAATCTCTTCTGCCAGAAGAGTTTCTGAATTATCTGCTCTTTCTTGTGAGTCTCCTTTTCTGATTTTTCATCAGGATAAGGCGGTGTTGCGAACTTCTTTTGATTTTTTACCTAAAGTTGTGAATTCCAACAACATTAGTAGAGAAATTGTGGTTCCTTCATTATGTCCTAATCCTAAGAATTCTAGGGAGAGATCGTTGCATTCTTTAGATGTTGTTAGAGCTTTGAAATATTATGTTGAAGCTACTAAGTCTTTCCGTAAGACTTCTAGTTTATTTGTTATCTTTTCCGGTTCTAGAAAAGGCCAGAAAGCTTCTGCCATTTCTTTGGCATCTTGGTTGAAATCTTTATTTCATCATGCTTATGTCGAGTCGGGTAAAACTCCGCCTCTAAGGATTACAGTTCATTCTACTAGTTCAGTTTCTACTTCCTGGGCGTTTAGGAATGAAGCTTCGATTGATCAGATTTGCAAAGCAGCAACTTGGTCCTCTTTGCATACTTTTACTAAATTCTACCATTTTGATGTATTTTCTTCTTCTGAAGCAGTTTTTGGTAGAAAAGTACTTCTGGCAGTGGTTTCAGTTTGAATCTTCTGCTTATGTTTTTCATTAAACTTTATTTTGGGTGTGGATTATTTTCAGCAGGAATTGGCTGTCTTTATTTTATCCCTCCCTCTCTAGTGACTCTTGTGTGGAAAGATCCACATCTTGGGTAGTCATTATCCCATACGTCACTAGCTCATGGACTCTTGCTAATTACATGAAAGAAAACATAATTTATGTAAGAACTTACCTGATAAATTCATTTCTTTCATATTAGCAAGAGTCCATGAGGCCCGCCCTTTTTTGTGGTGGTTATGATTTTTTTGTATAAAGCACAATTATTCCAATTCCTTATTTTATATGCTTTCACACTTTTTTCTTATCACTCCACTTCTTGGCTATTCGTTAAACTGAATTGTGGGTGTGGTGAGGGGTGTATTTATAGGCATTTTAAGGTTTGGGAAACTTTGCTCCTCCTGGTAGGAATGTATATCCCATACGTCACTAGCTCATGGACTCTTGCTAATATGAAAGAAATGAATTTATCAGGTAAGTTCTTACATAAATTATGTTTTTTAAAATAGTCAAGGAAAAACTTTTGTATATCGCTAGGTTGTATGTAGCATTGATCTCCCATACTGATTTTTTCAATTATGTTATTCTTTTTTCTTGCCCTGTCTAGTCTCGCAAGCTATTTGGCTGACCTCCCATAATGCCCAGCGTAGCGTGCATTCATTCTAATCTCCTCATTATTTACTTTAGTAGACAGAAACAGATCTCTATTTTGTCTTGCTGCCTTATACTTATTCCAGTATTTTCTGAGTGGGGTATTTATATATTTTTGGTATGCCTTAGTCACTGCATTGCATGATCACTTGCCTGATGAAACAGAGTGGTTAGCTCTGAGAAACGCGTAGCGTGTTTTACTGATTGATTTTATTTGTCAAATCATTTTTATATAAAGCTCTTTTTATCTACTGAAGTCTCCTATTTTTTCATTTGATCATCGAAAAATACCTTGGAACAGTTTATTGCCAGAGTGTGTATGTGCGCTGGGCCACTGTAATATACCCAGCAGGCTGCATTAGCACTATAGTGTGCTTTCCACTGTGTGAGTATCCTTCTAAAGGGAGCTGAGAGTGGCTTAATACATTGCTAACTGATTTGCACTAGGAGTCGCCCTCTGTATATCTTCCATTAGTCACTGCATTGGCCAACTGCAATTCTCGTGCCTTAAATTTCTTTTTGGTCAGTATCATGTGAGCTTTTATCTCCCCCCTAAGGAATGCTTTTGCAGCCTCCCAAAAGACCTCCAGTCTATCTACATAGTTTTTATTATTAATACTTTATTCTTTCCATTTATTTTTAAGCCAATTATGAAATTAGACATTATTTATCATATGTTTTGGAAAATAAAAATTGTTCATCACTTTTTGACCTATCTGACCTATAAAACTGAAGAGAAAATTAGAGAATGTAATGCGACAAGGTAATTCTATAACTCCATCTGCATGCATGTCATAAGCTTAGGCAACAGGCTATACTGTGCCCCTGCTTTGCAAAAAGTCTGATTTTTAAACATATCTACCCAAGCCTTGCAAGAAAATACAGAACTTATCTCAGCTGTGCCCCTGCTTTGCAAAAAGTCTGATTTTTAAACATATCTACCCAAGCCTTGCAAGAAAATACAGAACTTATCTCAGCTGTGCCCCTGCTTTGCAAAAAGTCTGATTTTTAAACATATCTACCCAAGCCTTGCAAGAAAATACAGAACTTATCTCAGCTGTGCCCCTGCTTTGCAAAAAGTCTGATTTTTAAACATATCTACCCAAGCCTTGCAAGAAAATACAGAACTTATCTCAGCTGTGCCCCTGCTTTGCAAAAAGTCTGATTTTTAAACATATCTACCCAAGCCTTGCAAGAAAATACAAAACTTATCTCAGCTGTGCCCCTGCTTTGCAAAAAGTCTGATTTTTAAACATATCTACCCAAGCCTTGCAAGAAAATACAGAACTTATCTCAGCTGTGCCCCTGCTTTGCAAAAAGTCTGATTTTTAAACATATCTACCCAAGCCTTGCAAGAAAATACAGAACTTATCTCAGCTGTGCCCCTGCTTTGCAAAAAGTCTGATTTTTAAACATATCTACCCAAGCCTTGCAAGAAAATACAGAACTTATCTCAGCTGTGCCCCTGCTTTGCAAAAAGTCTGATTTTTAAACATATCTACCCAAGCCTTGCAAGAAAATACAGAACTTATCTCAGCTGTGCCCCTGCTTTGCAAAAAGGTAGATCCTGCAAGATAGTTATATCATTATATTTAACCTACCCTGTTATTTTCTGATGTGTGTATTGTTATATGTATTGGCTATTTATTGTTTTGTTTTTATGATTTAAAATGCATATTTTATTACCATTATGTCTGACCATTATGTTAAAAGTTAGTTTAATCAGCTAAGGCCATGTATCTTTTTTGGACTTTAATGGTTTTATTCCCCTACATGAATACCTCTGTGTTATCTCTGTAATTTTAACTTTCCCTGTGTTTTTGCTTTTATGACCCTTAGCTCAAATGTTCATAGATATTCCCTCCCCATTCCTCTAAATGTTTGCAGCCCAATCTGACGCTAATTTATCTCTCTCCTTTAGTCTGATTTTTAAACATATCTACCCAAGCCTTGCAAGAAAATACAGAACTTATCTCAGCTGTGCCCCTGCTTTGCAAAAAGGTAGATCCTGCAAGATAGTTTCCCTCCCACCCTGCCCCTCACCCCACCCACCCCAGGCTCATTTCTTCCTTTATAGATAGTCTCCCACACTTATTTCATTCTCCTTAAATGACAGCTGCAACCACTGATCAGCACATACTTCCTTCTACTTAACCCTATAGAATAAATACCCTCTCTTCCTACATATAGCTATATATCACACATCAATAGTGTATATACTTTTCATTTTTATTTTTTATCTACACACCTCATACCACTAACATGAATCCAAATATATCCTTACTGTTATTCATGATAACCCTTTTCTCACTCCAATTTGGTTCACATAATAACCGCCATAAGCACACACCTCAAACTGGAAAACAAATTATCATACATCATGGCCTGCTCTGTTGCTGTAACTTATCTGCTGAGTGCTGGTGGAGGGTTATAAAAAATAACCCTCCTACCCCCACCTCACAATATTATAAAGTATCACATTCACTATATGGCCAATCAAAAATGATTTCCAAATTCCTATTCCTTATGTTACTTGCCCTTGCAAATGACGTAGAGTCTAACCCTGGTCCCCTAACAAATTCCATTCCTAGCCTTCCAGCTAAGAAAGGCCTCTCCTTTGTGCACTGTAATATCCGCAGCTTACTACCGAAAATTGATGCACTGCAAGCTTGGTGTTTACAATACAAACCCAAAATCATTGTGATCTCTGAATCGTGGCTAACCCGCAAAATACCTGACTCTGCCATTGCAATACATGGATATTCATGCCATAGAAATGATAGAGCAAAGAGAGGAGGTGGCATTGTAATTTATGTTGACAATTCCACAAAGTTCACCCCCTTACAAAAATCTAGCTCTCCTGCCACCTTTGATTTCCTTTCTGGCAAAATTGAGATCCCGTGCAGTAAATCAATCATTGTTGCAGGAATCTACCGCCCACCAAGCTCCCCTGTGCATTCCATTTCGGACATAGCACAGCTCCTTAGTGAATCCATAACTCAAAACCCAAAAAGTGAAATTTTGGTTTTTGGAGATTTTAACATCGATTGGCTGAATCCAAAAAATAACAGTTGTCGCTCGCTGTTTAAATCTTTGCATCTAACGCAATTAATCTCCTCCCCAACTCGCATAAACATCAAAAGCCATAATCATACCCTGCTCGACTGGATTCTCTCCACTTCTCCCGACCGAATCCAGGAGGCAGGTGTTCTCCCTAACAATTTCAGTGACCACTGCTTAGTGTACTGCGTGCGCAAAATAAAGGCAACTAAATCCTCTCCCAAGGTTACAATCACCAGGTCCTTCAAAAAATTTAATCTTCAATCATTTCTAAATGACATCAAGAACCTCCCCTGGCACAGATTAAACCTAATCCCAGATCTAGACTCTGCAGTTGAATTCTTTCAGTCTGAACTCCTACAAGTTTGGAATTTACATGCACCGCTGCGTAAGGTGAGAGTAAAAGGAGCACACTTGAATTGGATCACAGCTGACCTCATTCAAATGTACCAATTTCGGGATTCATTGTGGTCAAAGTTCAAGCATACTGGCTCTATGAATGATCACTGTGTATATAGAAAATGGCGAAATATATGTACTAAACAAACAAAATTGGCTAAGGCGCAATATTTCTGTGAAAATCTGAACAATAATATATGTAACCCTAGAAAGTTTTGGAAACTCATAAATAACTTACAAAATCCACCAATCCACTCCCAACCCTCTACTGTCAATGTGGATAACCAAAACCTGCAACTCCCCTTAGAAGTAGCAAATGCCTTTAACAATTATTTTGTAGGATGCTCCACCACCCTGATTGACAAACTAATAAGTGGCACGCATCCTGAAGCTACAAATGTGGATCAGGCCCCACTAAAACAGCAAAGACCCAATATAGAAAAGTTCAATTTTAGACCTGTACCCTTCAATGTCATTAAGAAACACCTCGATAATCTAAAAATGAAAAACCAGTCAGGACCTGATCAAATCCCAGCAATGCTGTTGAAGCTCAGTGCGCCGGCAATTGCTAAGCCTGTTGCAACCCTAATTAACGAATCCTTGGTGTCTGGATACATACCCAAACTCTGGAAAACTGCAAGAGTAGTGCCTATTCATAAAAGTGGGGAGTTAACCTTGGTTTCTAACTATCGTCCTATATCACTGCTCCCTGTATTGTCAAAAATCCTAGAAAAATGCGTCCATACGCAATTATGCGAGTATTACCAACTTTCTAACTATCTGACCCCTGATCAATCAGGTTTCAGACCGAATCACTCCACTACAACTGCCCTCCTAAAAGTTTGCAACGACATCCAAACTGCCATGGAACAAGGAGACCTAACTGGAGCTATTTTCCTTGATTTTGCAAAGGCTTTTGACACAGTGGACCATGACCTACTACTTCTCAAACTAAAAAACTCTGGTATTGCTGATCACCCGTTAACCTGGTTTAAATCATATGTATCGGATCGATCACAATATGTCTCTGTCTCTAACATTGACTCCCTCCCTCTCCCAGTCACGTGTGGTGTTCCCCAAGGTTCCATTCTCGGCCCCCTACTATTCACATTATTTATAAATGATTTGCCTAATGTCTGCAAATCCTCAACTGTACACATGTACGCAGACGACACGGTAATCTATGCAAACAAATCTGATCTGCTGCAGCTTGAAACAGTGCTCCAAGACCAGTTCACAGAGGTAGAAAAGTGGATCTCGAAAAACAAACTCTTCCTAAACACTGACAAAACGGTCACAATGATCTTTGGAATGGGACCTAAAATACATAAATTACAAAATTCCCATCTTCGCATCAAAACAAAATCCAATTGCACGCTGACCGCAGTCCACTCTTTTAAATACTTAGGTATGTTGTTAGACCCCAATCTATCTTTTGGACTCCACATAGAAAAAATTGCCTCTAAACTTTATCCAAAACTAGGTGCCCTGTACAGAAACAAATCTTGCCTCAGCCCTACAGTAAAGGAAAAGATTGTACAGCAAATGCTGATGCCTATCTTGGATTATGGGGACATAGTATATGCACCTGCTCCGCAAACTCACCTTAATAAACTAAATACGTTATATAACTCGCTCTGCCGCTTTGTGCTACAATGTAACTACAGGACCCACCATTGTGACATGCTAAAAAAACTAAACTGGCTGTCGCTAGAATCCAGACGCACCCTCCATCTTTCCTGCCTTGTCTTTAAGAGCCTTTCTGGGAAGCTCCCACCCTACCTGAGCAGAATGCTCTCCCCTGCTATTCCCACCTCTTATAACCTCCGATCCAATAACAGCACATTATTTAGCTTGCCTCAATACAAAAAAAAAGCAGCTCGATCCTCCTTTTCCTACAGAGCGCCACAATTATGGAATGACCTCCCTCACACTTTAAAAACTTCCCCAAGCCTAAAATCCTTTAAGAGATCCCTCTATACATATCTCAAAACAGAATGCTCCTGTCATGGATAAATATTTCATACCTGCTCTATGTTAAATGTTTGCATATAATGTGTATTTTTATTATTGTTTTTGTATTTTATTGTACCCTATTGTATCAATGCAATGTTTTGTGATCCCAGGACATACTTGAAAACGAGAGAAATCTCAATGTATCCTTCCTGGTAAAATATTTTATAAATAAATAAATAAATAAATAAATCTGGACACCTATATCTAACGATAGAGGAGAGTGATCTGAGAGTACTATGTCATGTATAGCTGTCTTGGTATCATCTCTAAGTAGGGAGTCCGAGACTAGAAAAAAAATCAATCCTTGAGAAGGATCTATATACCCTAGACTCACATGTATATAATTTGCTATCCGGGTGTTGGATTCGCCATATATCATGTAATTTTGCATTTTTACATATTTGAGAAAAGATCTTAGATTTCTGGGGAGCCGGGCGACTCTGTTTAGGTGAAAGTCTGTCTAGTATGGAATTTGGTGTAAGATTAAAATCGCCAGCTAATATTATATTTTGTTGTGCACAAAGACACAGTTTGGCGGTAATATTTTCCCAAAAGAGGTGGTCTATAGTATTAGGGCCATATATATTACATATTGCATAGTTGACTTTCGCCACTTCAATTGAGAGAATTATCCATCTATTATTTGCATCTATGCGAGATTCCCGTATATTATACTCAAATTTTTTATTAAATAGAAACGCAACGCCTCTTTTTCTTTTAGAACAATCTGAAGCCATAACTTTTTTTCAAATGTGTCTCTTGTAATAATACAATGTCTGGACGAAACTTCACTAAATATTTAATAATCTGTTTTCTTTTTTTTGGTGATGTTATTCCCCCTATGTTCCAAGAGATAATCTTAATTTTCTTCATCATAATCTATATATAGTCAACTACCAACATTAAAATGAAGGGTGAGGGAGAGAAAAAGGGGAGGGAGTGGAGAAAAACAAAAACAAAAAAAAAACACAGAAAGCTCAGTTCTCGTCTTAAAGGGACAGTAAACCTTAAAAATAATGTTATATAATTCTGAAGAATTATATAACATTATATTAGCCAAACTTTGTAAATCATAATATTCACTTTTTATTTTGTAAAAATACAGCTGTTTTACAGACCCGCTCTCTGTACTCTGCTGAGCGGGTCTGTTGTTTTTACTGAGCGCATCGGGCCAGCTGTATAGTCACAGCCCGGCCCGACCGCGCCAGTGCAGCTCGCTCCTGCTGTCAGACAGAGCGGGAGCGAGCTGCACTGTGTCTAGTGGCGCAGTCGGGCCGGGCTGTGAATATACATACTGTACTAAGCACACACCCCTAGCACAGCAACCTTCTGAAACAGCATGTAGACAATAATAACCTACTTAAAAAGGAGATAACAAAGGCCAAGAGCTTATAATACACTTAAAGTATTTTCAGTTCAATTGCTTGTATTCCTACAATTAAAGAGCACAATTGGTTTTATTTCACCAATCTTGTAATCCAACTTTTACCTTTACATAACCTTTATTAATAGGTGACAGCTCCTTTGTAGGCCCTTGTACTTATATCACACCAGGTAAATTCAACAAATCTTATGCTTCACAGCCACTTATGTTAAATATCAAAGATCCTAACATTACTACCCAGAACTAAACATCGGTAATCTCAGATCACATAGGTGAATAATATCGGAGAAACAGGCAGTACAACATTAATTATAGCATGATCATAGTTATGGCAGAAACTGTTGGTTTCTAGAGTCCACTCTTGGGCATCTACCATCCGATATAGAGGCCCTCCAGCTGTAACTTGGCAAATCCGTATTAGAGTACCATATAGAGAAGAGAGGGACTGGAGTTCACAGTACCTTGGGATACCACAGTTTTAAACAGAGTCAATTCCCCTCACAGCCAAAACCATATATCATAATAAAATAGGTATACTTGCAATACCAATGGCAAATTTCTTGGTTCCTTGCCGTCACATACGATTTCTCTCAACTTACTCTATGTTATGAGTAGTAGAAGTGCAGGGTAACTAAACCAACCGTAAGATAGATAACGGTGCTTCAACTCCGGTGGCAGCAGGGTAACAGAACCAACCGTAAGATAGATAAAGGTGCTTCAACTCCGGTGGCAGCGATGATCAAATAGCCCAGCATATCCCAGAAAAGTTAGGCCATAACAGCTCTTCTGTCGGTAGTGGGCAGTTGTTTAGCTTCCTTGTGCTAACCGGCAGCACTCAGCATCTCAGCTTCTCAGCTCTTGATACCAGGTTGACTTCTGGCGTCCTTTGCTCCAGCCACTGCAAACTTCCTGCGGGCTGCTCTCCATCGGCAATCGGGAACTATGCTCCTCCTTGCTTTACCCGTCTGGCTCAAGTATCCAAGCCACCTAACTTGTTCCGGTTTTCCGAGCCGTATGCACCTAGCAGCAGATGCAGTCGCCCTAGGAAGGTAGGAGACCTTCAGCAACGGGCAATTCGGCTTGGGAAGTTTTTTCTACGAGCTACTCCAGCACCCGCGCTCACCATCCACGAGTACTGCTCACTTTTTTTTTTTTTTTAACTAAACCTCAGGCACCCCTCTACACCTTGTGTTACTCGTTTTTTCTCCATTTTTCTTCGGTCGAATGACTGGGGGTTGTGGGAAGGGAAGTGATACTTAACATTTTTGACTGTGTTGCTCTTTGCCTCCTCCTGCTGGCTAGGAGTGATATTCCCAACAGTAAGTGATGAAGCTGTGGACTCACCATATCCGGAAATAAATAAATTTATCAGGTAAGCATACATTTTTATTTTTCTTTCATGATTCAGATACAATGTATTTCCATTATTAAATTTGCTTCATTCTCTTGGTATGCTTTCTTGAATGATTACATAAAAGAAATTAGAATAGGAAATACAAACACACATGAAAAGGTGGTATTTTCGAAATGTAGCAAAATATACTACTAGAGTATTATGCATATAAAGACAAAAAAAATCATATTCTTTAAAATTATTTGTAAACGCCTACACAGAAATTCGTCTGTGGGATGTCAATTTGAACTTTAAATAAAAATGCCATCTTACTCTTGAATATAAATATATTTAGTGTTGTTACGACAAAGTTCTATTGATATACCTCTGAAATCTTTACCTCAATTTAAGATGAATGTGACTAGTTTTTTCAGTGAATATATTTTATTATGCTTTTTTTTTTTTTGCTGTAGGTTTTCACACTCTGCACCTTGTCTTGGGCGTTCGGTGCCTGCCTTTAGCAAACTTACTTCACTTTATAGACTCGGGTGTGCTACAACTGTCAGAGACGTTTGTTGTCAAACTTCTAAAAGGTAAAGTCTGTCTCTTTTTTAAGAAGTGTTCTTCATAGGGCGTTATTTGGAGAGGAAGAAATCTGTAATTATTTGAGAGGATAAAATTAATATATATATTTTATAATGTATTGAAAAACAGTTATTTTATTTTTAAGACCCTGTACATAACTGATTCTTTAGGGTTTTTTGGCCAGTAGCCACTAGTGGCAAGACCGCGCTATTACAACCTCCCTCCTGCTAGTATCCGGTTTATAGCGCAGTCTTGTCGCTTAGGGTGGGAGCCGCGCTATCAAAAACTCAAACCCCATTGAAAGACCAGGATACGTCGCTTGTTATTAAGGGGTTAATAGCTTAGTGTTGTGGAGGTTATAACTTCAGTGTTATATGGACATCTGGTTGTACAGACCTGATAGCAGATGTCTTGTGGAATAGGACAAGGCCATAAAGTTACACCATGTATCTCAATCAGCAGTCCACACCACAGTAGCAGGTACCCACCCAGAAAACAAAATCAGTAGTACGTTTGTAGCAGTCTACCAACTTACAAGCCCTCATAAATATGCCAGTAGTAGGCTACATGCCCATAAATCCCATCTACATATTGATAGCCAGCTGCCCAAGCACTTTAGTTAAACCAACATGTCTAAAGTGTGTTAACCTCTCATCAGCTCAACCAACCTCTCCATAACTGTCTAATATCCCAACACCTGCCGCTCCACCAGGATGTTCATATCTAATTGTCTGTATACACCTCAGCAATTACTAACCCAAACTTGTATGATAACTACCATAAAACTGCCGTAGACAACTGGTATATGACAGGGTAATCGCCAAACCTCTATCCAACAGTTGTTATAGCAAGATAGTCAGCTAGTAAACGCTATAGTTACATTTAACTCAAGCAGGTGACTTGAAGTATTTTCATAGAGGGTAAACATTCCAAAATCTCCACCCACATAGCAGGCATCCATCCTTCCCCTGTCTACACTATGTCTGTTTGTCTATCACAGACAACTTGCTCTCCATGCACTTAGGGATAGTAAACACCTTGTGATTTTCCTTCTTAATATAAGGAGAGTCCACGGCATCACCAGGCTTAAATACCCCATCCCCCAGTCATTCTGCTTTTCGTCACAGGAGGATGGCAGAGAAGTGTTAGAAGATTTGGAGTAGTTCATTAGGAGGGGTATCTGCCCTTCGATATGGGACTGGAGTTTTAAGTAGTCTTGTCAGCCTCTCAGAATCTGGAGATGCAGGAAGAGTCTTTCTGCAAACCCATCCAGACTGCCTGCTAACAACTCCTAAGCAATCCGTGTTGACGAGTTTCACTGCCTGCTTGTTTTCTCACTCAAGTCCATGTCAGGAGCGATGGTACAAGACTGTCACACTTGAGAGGCTGTGTTTGTTTCACAGCATGGATTCTGGTAAGATCATTTACATGTTTTTCCATATGTTAAAAATGCTAGAAGACAGGGTCACAGTGTGGCTCCTTTTATCTTAATAGAATCATGGGTTAATATCTCCTGAGAGGTATTATTGAACACTGGGGATTAATGAAATGTGATGCTTTAATTTTATGCTTCTTTATGTGTGAGATTTTTTGGGCTCATAGGCTGTTTATGTGACTGGAACGCACAGGTTTTTACTTTCACTTGGAGTGCTTCACAACTTGTAGCTTGGCGCGCTTTTTCTCATAGCAGGGGCAGTCCTGCCTTGCGCACCATGTGACCGGGAGTGGTCTCGCTTTCATTTCCTCTTTCCTGAATGAGCTGGCTGTCGGAGAAGATGCTATTTCTCTGTATTGTCTGGGTCTAGGAGGGGGTGAGTGCCCTAGCTATTGAGAGTATAAAGGTGCAGTTTTTGAGAAATAAAGATTGTTTGTTTATTTTCTGTGTCCTGCTGTTATTAGCTTAAGCTATGGAGGATTCTGATATATTAGAGGGTACTCCCTCTGTTCCAAATAGTAATACCTGTTTATATTGTCAGGCGGCTTTGGTATGCCCGCTCTCTGTTATGTTCCACATGCCTTGACAACGTTATTCGGTCAAAGAAGATTAAACCTTTTAGTACCACTGAACCGTCTACCTCTGAGGACTCGCCCGTCCCGTGTGATGCATACCCAACATTCATCTCCTTCTACACACGCAGCTTCCCGTAGCACGCCTAATCCTCCCTCTGGAGGGGGCCCTTTACCGCCAGATTTTACTGCGCAGTTACAAACTGTAGTGTCTTCTGCCCTCAGTGCTTTACCTCACCCTGCTAAACGCAAGCGAAAGGTTAAACATAGATATCCTGCCCCAGGTCATCATGTAATTGATTGGAATTTACTGGTCTGTCTCAGTTATCCGAGGATGAGTTGCACTCTGAGGCTTCAGAGAATGAACTTTCTGGGACGGAGTCTGCTGCCTCTAAGCCTCCTGCTGTGGAGGAAACAGCCTTTAGATTTAAGTATGAACACTTACGTTTTCTTCTAAAGAAAGTCTTGTCTATATTAGAGGTTCCAGAGGCCAAGCTGCCTGATGAACCTTTGATTCCTAAATTAGACAGAGTTTACGAGGACAGGGTTAGTGCCTTTTAACCTTTCTTGTGCCTGTAAAGATAGAGAACATTATTAAGAACAAATGGGACAGAATTGGATCTTTCTTTTCCCCTTCGTCTTCCTTTAAAAAATGATTCCCGGTCCCGGACTCTCAATTGGAGTTGTGGGGTTCCATCCCTAAGGTGGATGGCGCTATCTCCACGCTTGCCAAACGCACTACTATCCTGCTTGAGGATAGCTCGTCGTTCAGAGAGCCGATGGATAAAAAGATGGAAACGCTTCTAAGAAAAATGTTTCAACATAAGGGATATTTGTTTCAACTGGCAGTGGCTGTTGCCGCGGTTGCTGGAGCAGCTACATACTGGTGCGACTCCTTATCGGATTTAATAGAGGTGGAGGGTCCCCTTGACGTTATCCAGGAAAGAATTAAGGCCTTGAGAATTGCTAATTCTTCTATTTGTGATGCAAACATGCAGATTATTCCCCTAAATGCTAAGGCTTCTGGCTTTACGGTTCAGTCCTGGTCTGCGGATATGACTTCTAAGTCCAGACTTCTTTCTCTCCCCTTTAAGGGAAAGATTTTATTTGGTCCAGGCAAGGACTCTATTATCTCCACAGTTACAGGGGGCAAGGGTGCCTTCCTACCGCAAGATAAAAATATCAAGTCTAATGGACAAGTTTCTAATTTTCATTCCTTTCGTTCTGATAAATCTCAACGACAGCAGTCCTCAGCTAAGCCCGAGCAAGCCAAGAGTACTTGGAAGCCGGTTCAGTCCTGGAATAAGTCCAAGCAGAGTAAGAAGCCCACCGAGACTAAATCAGCATGAAGGGGAGGCCCCCGATACAGCTCTGGATCGTGTAGGTGGCAGACTGTCACTCTTTTCAGATGCTTAGTTCAGGGACGTGCAGGATCCATGGGTCCTGGAGGTCATAGCTCAGGGATACAAGATAGGTTTTAAGTCTCATCTACCCAAGGGCAGATTTCTTCTCTCAATCCTGTCTTCCAGACCAGAAAAGAGGGAAGACTTTCTGGGGTGCGTGCAGGATCTGTCCCGGTACCTATCGCAGAAAGAGGTTTGTGATACTATTCAAACCTTTTTATGGTCCCAAAGAAGGAAGGAACATTCCGCCCAATTCTGGCTCTAAAGTGCCTAAACAATTTTCTAAATGTCCCCTCGTTCAAAATGGAGACGATTAAGTCCATCCTTCCGTTAGTTCAGATAGGACTGTTCATGACCACTATAGATCTGAAGGATGCTTACCTTCACGTTCCAATCAACAAGGACCACTTCCAATTCCTAAGGTTTGCGTTCCTGGACCAGCACTTCCAGTTCATTGCACTTCCATTTGGTCTAGCTACTGCTTCAAGAATTTTTACGAAGGTTCTAGGGGCTCTTCTAGTCATTGCCAGAACCCGGGTTATAGCAGTAGCTCCCTACTTGGACGATATTCTGGTACAAGCACCATCTTTTCGTCTAGCGGAAGACCATTCAGAATCTCTTCTTCGATCTCATGGATGGAAGATAAAACTAGAAAAGAGTTTTTATACCAAGCACCAGGGTTGAATTCCTGGGTACTATAATAGACTCCATATCCATGAGGATATTTCTAAAAGACCAAAGACGTTGCAAGCTAGCTTCAGCATATCTTGCCCTCCGGACCTCCTTAAGGTCCTCTGTGGCTCAGTGTATGGAGGTGATTGGTCTCATGGTGTCCAGCATGGACATCATTCCCTTTGCCAAGTTCTGTCTCTGACTGTTGCAACTGTGCATGCTGAGGCAGTGGAACGCTGATCATTCGGATCAGAGATATTTCTCTGGACAACTGGTTGAACGAACAATGCAAATCTATCAGTATGGGGAGCTGTTTGGGGTGCCAAGAAGGCCCAGGGCCTGTGGACTCAAAAGGAACGTGGCTGCGAAGGATGTGGTTTGCGGATCTGGTAGGGATGTTGTCATCTCCTCTGTGGAAGTTACCTTGTCGCAGGGATCTGCTGGAACAAGGTCCTTTTTGTTCATCAAAATCTAGATTCTCTAAGGCTGACTGCATGGAGATTGAACGCTTGGTCCCAGCCAAGAGAGGTTTTTCTGAGAGAGTTATTGATGCTCTCATTCAAGCTCATAAACCGGTTACTCGTCTCATCTATCATAAGGTGTGGAGAACCTACTTATTCTGGTGTGAAGAGCTTGGATTTTCCTGGTGTAAAGTTAAGGTTGCCAGAATCCTATCGTTTCTTCAGGATGGACTGGAGAAGGGACTTTCTGCCAGTTCCCTGCGGGGACAGATTTCATCCCTGTCTGTTTTACTGCACAAGAGGCTCGCAGAGCTTCCAAATGTACAGTCATTTGTTAAGGCTCTGACTAGGATCAGACCTGTGTTAAGATCTAATTATCCTCCTTAGAGTCTAAATCTTGTTCTTAAGGTTTTGCAATGGGCTCCGTTTGAGCCTATGCATCAAGTTGACATTAAATTGTTGTCCTGGAAGGTTCTTTTTCTATTGGCTATTCTGATAAGGCCGTCCTACGTACTAAGTTAGGTTTTCTTCCTAAGGTCGTGTCAGACCACAACATCAATCAAGAGATTGTGGTTCCTTCCTTGTGTCCCAATCCTTCATCGAAGGAACGTTTGCTTCATAATTTGGGCGTGGTTCACGCCTTGAAGTTCTATCTTTAGGCTACTAAGGATTTCAGACAAACTTCTTCCTTGTTTGTCTATTCCGGGAAGCGTAAGGGTCAAAAGGTCTCTTCGACTTCCTTATCTTTTGGTTAAGGAGTGTTGTCAGCTTAGCTTATGAGACAGCGGGACATAAACCTCCTCAGAGGATTGCGGCTCATTCTACTAGAGCAGTGGCTTCCTCTTGGACCTTTAAGAACGAGGCCTCTATGGATCAGATTTTTAAGGCGGCTAGCTGGTCCTCCTTATATACTTTTTCAAAATTTTACAAGTTTGATGTTTTTGCTTCGGCTGAAGCTGCTTTCTGGATAAAGTTTTTGCAGGCTGTGGTGCCCTCAGATTAGGGTCCACCTCTCTTTTTGTCCCTCCCGTTATCATTCAGTGTCTTCTAAAGCTTGGGTATAGTTTTCCCAACAGTAAGGAATGATGCCGTGGACTCTCCTTATTTTAAGAAGGAAAACATAAATTATGCTTAATAATTTCGTTTCCTTCTGTATAAGGAGAGTCGGCGGCCCTCTAAATTATGTTTTTCTTCTGGCACCATTTATACCCTGATATTTCTCCTACTGTTTCTTGTTCCCTCGGCAGAATGACGGGGAGATGCGGGAAGTGGGAGAGGTATTTAAGTTTTTGGCTGGGGTGTTTTTGCCTTCTGGTGGCCAGGTTCAGTATTTCCCAACAGTAAGGAATGATGCTGTGGACTCTCCTTATAAAGAAGGAAATTAAATAATCTGGTAAGCATAATTTATGTTTTTATATAAAATGTTATGTGCAATAAAAATATTTTACATTATGTTATTATTTATTTTGCCCCTTTTCATGTAATTTAGCTCTGAAAATTGAACAATTTCTAATTCTCTGAACTTAAAGGGAGATGAAACCCAATATTTTTTTTTCATGTTTCAGATAGAGCACGCCGTTTTAAACAGCTTTTTATTTTACTTCTATTATCTAATTTGCTTTTGTTTTTTTGGTATCCTTTGTTGAAAAGCATACCTAGGTAGGCTCAGGAGCAGCAATGCACTATGAGGAGCTCCGTGCTGGTTGGTGGCTGCACATATATGGCTGTGGTCATTGGCTCATTCTGTGTTCAGCTAGCACACAGAGGAGCATTGCTGCTCCTTCAACAAAGAATACCATGAGAATTAACTAAATTTGATAATAGAAGTCAATTGGAAAGTTGCTTAAAATTGTAAGCTCTATCTGAATCATGAACGAAAAAAATGTGGGTTTCATGTCCCCTTTAAAATGAACCTTGATGTCTCAAGGCTAACCCTGCTGCATATTATTACCTAATTGTCTTTAGCCAACAACACTTTTAAAACAAGGTACTTAATAACATTAGGATCATAGCTAACCTTACTCTCTGCAGACTAAAGACCAGATTGAATCCTCCAAATAAGCCAAGTTGTGGGTGTAGTTTGGCTATTGAAATACAATTGCAGAAAGAAGGATGTAAATTTTGTTTTAAAAGCATTGAAGGGACATAAAACCACAAAATTTTCTTTCATAAGTCAGAAAGAGCATACAATGCTATACAACTGTTTACTTCTAGATTCAGGAGTGTGCATGTGTCTGAATCATTATATTGCAGCAGTTTTGCAACAATGTTATTCATTAGCAAGAGCACTAAAGGGCAACACTACTTGCTGTTATTTAGTGCCACAGACTGTACCTTTAACCAGTCGCGTCACTAGGGTTGGTGTCACCCGGTGCGGTAACTTATGGTGTCACCCCCCCTCCCCCCAGAAAGCAGACACACAAACACAAAAACACAGGCGCACACATACAAACACTCAGACACGCACAAAAACACTCAGGCACACACACAAACACTTAGACACACACACAAACACTTAGGCACACACACACAAACACTCAGACACATACACAAAAGCACTCAGATACACACACACAAAACACTCAGGCACACACAAAGAAACACTCAGACACACACACAATAGCACTCAGACACACACACACACACACAAAATATGTAAACTGCATTAATTAAAAAACTCATACCTAGAGTTGCTTCCTGGCTCAGCAGAGCATCAAATGAAAGATAAACAGAGCACTCTAAAAATAAATCACTAAAGAAAAGGTTTAGGCGAGCAAACTATGAAAATTCTGCTCTCTGACTCTGTTCCAAGTCTGTCAGTGCACAGCCCCGGGCCGCGTGTCTACTGCTTCTTATGGCCAAGCACCTCTGCTCTCTGCCCACCCCCAGTCCCCCGTCCACCCTCCCCTCCTACCTCTTCATTGTGCACTTAGTGTACCGTAACCGTACCGGTCTGGTGGGCATCATACGTGGCTCCTTCACTTTAGAGACAGTGTCAGACAGTCATGCGGTCAGGTGCCAGGCATCCCCCTCATGATTTCCCAGTTCCCGTTTAGAGAGACAGCACAACAGTGAGTGACTCCACTGCTCCACACGTCACTGAGCAGTGAGCACAGATAGGCAGGCAGGTTTAGGCTAGCAGCGCAACTTTGCAAGCCCCACGGCACGCCCACAACATTCATAGTGAAATTGGGCAGAGGAGGAGCAAAGTACAAACAAGCAAAAGCAGCCGGAAAAACTATTTGTGGAAATTGCAGCGCTGGCTCAAGGGGCAAAAAAATGAAGTGTCTACAACTTCCCCAGTCCCACTAATGTTCACAAATGCTGGCCCCTCTAATAAACATATCTATGCATCTCTACATTGTATTTCTTTGGGTGACTCCCTGGAGGGTGTCACCCAGGTACGGCCCGCACCCCCCTAGTGACGCCACTGCCTTTAACTGGCTTACTCAATCTATTCTTTCATAACTGTAGACTTTTAGTAGCTGGTTTCTTTCACTGTAGATATTTTGATCAGACAAAATAGATTGTAAAGATGTGTAAATGATCTTTAATTTCTTCTAGAACTGGATGACAGTGAGAACAATGAAAAACTTAAGTGCAGTATAATCTTAAGGCTTCCGGAGGTAGGTGAAGAAACATTGTTTACATTTTAAATGATTTGATTGTGTTTGGTATCACAAAGAATATATATTTTTTAAGAAAATTATTTTTGTTATTCTCCCAAAATCATATTTAGTAAATTTCCCAGAAGTCTTAGGAACTCTTCCCCTTCCCTTTTCATATATCCTACTGTTTAAGTTCTATTTCTGTATGGAGTATTACGTTAAAAGGGCCATAATAGTTTAAAAAAAAAAAAAAAGCGTGTAATTTTAGGACTATTGACACTGCTCTACTGTGTTTTGCATTCATCCAGCCAGCAGAGGGGCAGGAAAAGGGAATCTAGTGGAGCAAATGCCCCTCCTAGAATTTTGCTTCCTATATTTAAAGAGACATGAAACCCAAAATGTTTCTTTCATGATTCAGATAGAACATACAATTTTAACAAATTTACAATTTGTCTATTATCAAATTTGCTTTATTCTCTTGGTATCCTTTGTTGAATTATCAGCAATGCGCTACTTGGTACTGAAATTATGATGTTCAGAGCATTTTCATTTATTTTATTTGTGGTTTTTTTCCTGAATATGCATACTAGTTCAAGATATTGTAAAAAAAATAGTTATAGTTTTATATATTTTTTTAAATTTTCACCCACTTTACACAAAACAAATAAATAGGGATAAACATATAATCATACAATATTAGAGCTACTTTAAAACCACACCAAAATTATTCCACTAAACAAAGCTTTACACCACTTATGCTTGTGTTACTAGTAAAAGTATGTGAGACTGGTCAAAAATTAAATAAATGCGTTAAATCACATTTTTTGTGTGTTACTGGCAAATGGTTTGTTTCCGGCAACTGAGAGCGTAAATCACTTATAATTCTGTTATATAAAATTGCAGGCATCTGCTACAAAATACGTTTAAGGGCAATATATTAATCTGGCTGAAGTTGTATATCATTACAGTATTTCATTATTCTATTATGGCTGAATCTATTGTGGTATTATACTTTGTATTATTATTGTGTTACTATTGGTAATTCTATTCTTTATGTAAACTGCATTTGTTCTTATTTTTTTATACAGCATTTGTACATGGTAGATAATAAACCATATCTTTTTGTTTGGTTTCTTTTTAAGTAGTATATACATTTGCATTGATACTGTAAATATTATTATTGTCTATTGCTATGTGAGTAACGGGGAATAAAGAGGATTTTCTGTTTCTTTTTTTCTGTTCTGACATAAGAGGGTCTTGCTACAATCATTATTTTTTACATATGTTTTTTTGTTTCTCACTTGAATTTCCTATTTGCTTTATTTATTTATTTTCTTCAGACACACTCTTATTTGCCTTTTTTTATTATATATAAATTCTCTAGCTTTACTATCTTAATGATTATGCAAAGAAAAATCTTTGTAGATGATCAGTTTATATAGCCCATCTGGGATTGTTTTCCTTCTTAATATGAGGAGAGTCCACTGCTTCATTCTTTGTGGGAAATACAGAACCTGGCCACCAGGAGGAGGCAAAAACACCCCAGCCAAAGGCTTAAATACAGGGTCACAGTTTGACTCCTTTTATCTGTATGGAATAAAAGCTTAATATCTCCGGAAGGGGATTATTAAACAGGGGGGATTTACACATAATTGCTTTATTGTGTTTTATGCTGCGACATGTGTGAGATGAGGCTCAGGCAGATGTTGGAACGTTCAGGTTTCACTATCATTTTGGATAGCTGTGCGGTCTGTTAGATTTGGCGCGCTTCTTTCAGGAGCAGGGGCGTTCCTGCATGGCACACCACGTGACCGGGTGTGGTCACTCTGATTTCCTCTACCTGACCGTGCAGTTTACAGGAGACAAAGCAGTTTCTCTGTGGAGCCTGGGTCATAGGAGGTGGTGAGTGCCTGAGCCATTGGTTGTATAAAGGTGCCATTTTTTTTTTCTATAGTCCATCTTAAAAGCGCAAGCTATGGAGGACTCTAATACGTTAGAGGGTACTCCCTCTTTACCTAAATCTAATACCTGTTTTTATTGTGAGGAGGCTATGGTATACCTGCCTGCTCAATTATGTTCCACATGCCTTGATAAAGTACTTATATCTAAGAAAACCAAGATCTTTAGTACCACTGAGCCGTCCATCTCTGAGGGGCCTCCGTCCCGTGAGGTGCGTTCCCTGCAGTTATCTTCTATTACACATGAAGCTTCCCATTGCACTGCTAATCCTCCTTCAGGAGGGGCCCTCTTACCGCCAGACTTTACTGAACAGCTGCAAACGGCAGTATCTGTGGCCTTCAGTGCTTCACCTTGCCCTGCTAAGCGCAAGCGAAAGGTCAAATATTGCTATCCTTCCCAGGGGTCATCTACCAGCTTGTTGGATTTATCAGATACAAGATTATCCGCTGATGAGGACGCCTCTGATACTTCAGAGGATGCTCTTTCTGGGTCAGAATCTGCTGTCACTAAACTGTCTAAAGGAACCAGACATTAGATTTAGGATTAAACGCTTACACTTTCTGTTAAAGGAAGTTTTAGCTACTTTAGAGGTTCCAGAGCCTAAATTACCTGAGGAACCTTCTATTTCTAAACTTGATAATGTTTATGAGGACATGGTGGTGCCACAGACTTTCCAGGTTCCCATAAAGATGGGGAATATTATTAAGAATGAATGGGAGAGACGTGGGTCTTCTTTTTCCCTTTCTTCTTTTAAGAAATTGTTCCTGGTTCCGGACTCTCAATTGGAGTTGTGGGGTTCCGTCCTCAACGTGGATGGAGCCACGCTTGCTAAGCGCACTACTATCCTGCTTGAGGATAGTTTGTCATTTAAAGAGCCCATGGATAAGAAGCTAGAAACTCTGTTAAGAAGGATGTTTCAGCACACGGGGTATTTGTTTCAACCGGCAGCGGTGGTTGCTGCGGTGGCTGGAGCCGCTATCTATTGGTGCGACTCTCTATCGGAGATGATCGAGGTGGAAGGTCCCCTTGACGAGATCCAGGAAAGAATTAAGGCCTTGAGGGTAGCTAATTCTTTTATATGTGATGCAAATATGCAGATTATTCGCCTGAATGCCAAGACATCAGGTTTTTCTGTTCTAGCTAGTAGGTCACTCTGGCTGAATTCTTGGTCTGCGGACATGACTTAAAAGTCTAGATTACTTTCTCTTCCATTTAAGGGGAAGATTCTTTTTGGTCTAGGCCTGGACTCAATCATATCCATGGTCACTGGGGGCCAAGGTGCCTTTCTACCACAGGATAAGAAGAATAAACCTAAAGGACAGGGTCCTAATTTTCGTTCAGATCAATCCTAATGCCAGCAGCCCTCCGCGAGGCATGAACAGTCCAAGGGAACTTGGAAACCATCTCATTCGTGGAATAAATCCAAGCAGAACAAAAAGCCAGCCAAAGCAAAATCAGCATGAAGGGGCGGCCCCCGATCCTTTACTGGATCGTGTTGGGGGCAGACTATCTCTCTTTGTGGAGGCTTGGCTTGGGGGTATGCAAGACCTTTGGGTTCTGGAGGTCATCGCTCAGGGATACAGGAAATGTTTCAAATCTCATCCACCCAGGAGCAGATTCCTCTTATCAAACCTGTCTTCAAGACCAGAAAAACGAGAAGCTTTTCTAGGATACGTGAGGGATCTCTCCTCCCTGGGAGTAATTGTACCGGTACCTCTAGCAGAGAGAGGTTTGGGGTACTACTCAAACCTTTTTGTGGTCCCAAAGAAGGAGGATACGTTTCACTAGATTATGGACCTAAAGTGCTTAAACAAGTTCCTGTCGGTCCCATCGTTCAAGATGGAGATAAGGTCCATTCTGCCTTTTGTTCAAGAGGGCCAGTTCATGACTACGATAGACTTGAAGGACGCTTACCTTCATGTTCCAATACACAAGGATCACTTCAAGTTCCTAAGATTCGCAATTCTGGACCATCACTTCCAGTTTGTTGCAATTCCATTTGGTCTAGCTACTGCCCCAAGAGTCTTTACAAAGTTTCTGGGGGCTTTACTCGCGGTGGAGAGAACCAGCGGTATAGCAGTAGCGCCATACTTGGACGACATCCTGGTTCAGGCTCCATCCTGTCGGCTGGCAGAGGACCATTCAAGAGCTCTTCTACTTCTTCTTCAATCTCAAGGATGGAAGTTAAACTTAGTAAAGAGTTCTCTGGTTCCCAGTACCAGGGTGGAATTCCTGGGTACGATAATAGATTCCATATCCATGAGGATATTTCTTACAGACCAGAGACATTGCAAAATTACTTTCAATTGTCTTGCCCTACAGACCTCCTTAAGGCCCTCTGTGGCCCAGTGTATGGAGGTAATTGGGCTCATGGTATCCAGCATAGACATCATTCCATTCGCCAGATTCCATCTCGGGCCTCTCCAGCTGTGCATGCTGAGTAAGTGGAACGGTGACCACTTGCATCTGTCACTACAGATTGCTATGGACAACCGGTCGAGAGAATCGCTCTCTTGGTGGCTCTGTCCAGATCACCTGTCCCAAGGGACATCGTTTTTGAGACCATCCTGGGAGATTGTGACTAAGGATGCAAGTCTATCAGGATGGGGAGCTGTTTAAGGTGCCAGAAAGGCACAGGGTTTGTGGACTCGAGAGGCATCTCTACTTCCGAACAACGTTTTGGAGCTTCGAGCAATCTTCAATGCTCTGAAGGCTTGGCCTCTTCTGGGTTCATCCTGGTTTATCAGATTCCAATCAGACAACATAACCTCGGTGGCTTACATCAACCAGCAGGGGGGAACAAGGAGCTCCCTAGCAATGAGGGAAGTATCTTGGATTCTGCAATGGATGGAGGCCCACAACTGCTCGCTGTCAGCGATCCACATTCTGGGTGTAGACAACTGGGAAGCGGATTTCCTCAGCAGACAATCCTTTCACCTGGGGCAATGGTCTCTCCATCCCGAGGTGTTTGCAGAGATTTGCAACAGATGGGGGACGCCGGAGATAGATCTCATGGTGCCCTGGCTCAATACCAAGCTACCCAGATACGGGTTGCGGTCCAGGGATCCTCAGGCAGAGCTGATAGATGCATTAGCAGTGCCTTGGAGGTTCAGTCTAGTTTACATTTTTCCACCACTACCACTTTTCCCTCGTGTAGTGGCCTGCATCAAGCAGGAGCAAGTTTCGACAATTCTAATTGCTCCATCGTGGCCACGAAGGATGTGGTTCGCGGACATCGTGGGGATGTCTTCATCTCCTCCATGTAGGTTACTTTGTCGCAGGGATCTGCTGGAACAGGGTCCTTTTGTTCATCAAAATCTAGATTCTCTGAGGCTGACTGCGTGGAGATTGAACGCTTAGTCCAAGCAAAGAGAGGTTTTTCTGAGAGAGTGATTGATACTCTCATTTAAGCTCGAAAGCTGGTCACTCGTCGCATCTATCATAAGATGTGGATGACCTACTTATTCTGGTGTGAAGAGCACAGATTCCCCTGGCAGAAGGTCAAGGTTTCCAGGATTCTTTCCTTTCTTCCTAAAGGGACAGATTTTGGCTCTATCTGTGTTATTGCACAAGAGGCTTGCTGAGCTTACTGATGTTCAGTCTTTTGTTCAGGCTCTGTCTAGAATCAGGCCTGTGTTTAGACCTACTGCTCCTCCTTGGAGTTTAAATCTAGTTCTTAAAGTTTTGCAGAGGGCTCCGTTTGAGCCTATGCATTTGGTTGACATTAAATTGTTGTCTTTCTACTGGCTATTGCTGCGGCGCGCAGAGTCTCTGAGATGGCGGCCTTGCAATGTGAGCCTCTTTACCTAGTTTTTCATGCTGATAAGGCTGTTCTTCGTACTGGGTTGGGTTTTCTTCCTAAGGTCGTTTCTGATAGTAACATCAATCAGGAGATTGTGGCTCCTTTTGTGTCCTAATCTTCCTCCTTCGAAGTAACGGTTACTTCATAATTTGGATGTGGTTCAGGCTTTAAAATTCTATCTTCAAGCTACGAAGGATTTTAGACAGACTTCTTCCTCTTTTGTTGTCAATTCTGGGAAGCATAGACGGCAGAAGGCTTCTTCCACTTCCTTATCTTTTTGGTTGAGGAGTATTATTAGCTTAGCATATGAGTCAGCGGGTCATAAGCCTCCTCAGACGGTTACGCCTCATTCAACTAGAGCTGTGGCTTCATCTTGAGCCTTCAAGAATGAGACCTCTATGGAGCAGATTTGTAGGGCGGCTACCTGGTCCTCCTTACATACCTTTTCAAAATTTTACAAATTTGACGTTTCTGCTTCGGCCAAAGCAGCTTTTGGGAGAAAGGTTTTGAAGGTTGTGGTGCCCTCAGAATAGGGTCCGTCTCTCTTTTATCCTCCCATTTTCATTCATTGTCCTCTAGAACTTGGGTATATGTTTCCCACAAGTAAGGAATGAAACCGTGGACTCTCCTCAGATTAAGAAGGATAACATAAATTATGCTTACCAGATAAATTCATTTCCGTCTGTATGAGGAGAGTCCATGGCCCCCACCCGTTTTTCTCCGTTGGGCGGACCTACATTTTTGTTTATTCTTCTGGCACCCTTTATACCCTGATATTTCTCCTACTGTTCCTTGTTCCCTTGGCAGAATGACTGGGATATGAGAAAAAGTGGAGGAGTTATTTAAGTCTTTGGCTGGGGTGCCTCTGCCTCCTCCTGGTGGCCAGGTTCTGTATTTCCCACAAGTAAGGAATGAAGCCGTGGACTCTCCTCATACAGATGGAAAGGAAATTATCTGGTAAGCATAATTTCTTTTTGTAAAAATGTTTAGTTTTGCTTATTTTTTAATAACATTGTGCTGATTTTCAGACTCATAACCAAGCCCCAAAGTTTTAGATGTATTCTACAGATTGAAACTTGTTCCTGTTTGTATAATCTGTCTTTCATATGCAGTGGAGGGGGGGAGTGTCTGCTCTTCATGTTTTCCCAGTCCCTTTCACTGCATGTCCCAGCCTAACCTCTTCAACAGTGCTAAACTGATAGCTTCGAAGTTTTTTTTAAAAGGCTTTAGATCAGTATCTGTGCATTTTATTCTTTATAGTAGTGTCTATTACATGCAGTTAGTGAATATCAACGAAAGATGAGGAGGAGAGTTAAAGGGTATATACCAATTTTCATGTTTTTTTTATTTTATTTTGCATTCCACTACAGTAAGTAGTTGTCTTGCTGTGTGTGTCTAATAAATACAATCAGTGTTCTCCACAGAAAATTTTGCCAGTCAGATGACATTATAAAGTAGCCGGGTTAGAGCAGTGTAATACTTTTAAATATTATAACCTTTTCTGCTATCCTAAGCACAAATTAATTGCATAATTTAACGTAAATGTATTTAATGATAATTTGAGCAATAAACATTAAAAAAATATTTAATTCACAAAAATAAATACATGAATATTCTTATTATAGCTGTAGAAATTTAGCAAATATCTACTCTATCAGCCTCAATGTTAACACTGTAAAAATACATATAAAAAGAAGTTGACACTGTACACAGTTTTAAAAAATATTCTCAGATGTTATCTATGAAACAGCCATTTTGTTTTAGCCTAGTTGTGAAAGGTTCTAGTCTAATTTTATTAAAAATTGTATATATTTTTTATTTAAAAAATATGTGTAGTTGAAGTCTTATGTTTGTGAAATTGACATTTTAAAAACTTTGTTTAAATTTATTTTTTTTTAATTAAAAAATAGAAACACAACTGAGGAAATTTCACACACAGTGAATCCAGGAAGTGGGAAAGGGGGACATTTGGATATAACTGCCCATTTTAAATTCCATTTATATTCCTGATTATTTTTTTTTTAAGCAGACAGTTCTTGAGAGACAGCATTTACAGATATTTTTTTAAATATACATTTTAATATATATTTGACCATTTTGCAACTATCTGCATGATTATGAAATGAAAATAAATAAATTACAAAATTAAGTAGGTTAAAGAATAATACATGCCTATACAATCTAAATGCCAATTTAAAACAATTTACAACATATATTTATTAATTTTCAACTATATTAGTAGACTTTATTGGTAGGGCAGGCTTTGCCCAAATATGGTTACTATATTTTAAACAACATTGTTGGCTCCCATGATATCCAATTTGGCAGTATGTATGCTGCCTAAACAAGGTATTAATATTTGTAATATTTTGCTTTTGTCCTTAAGTTGGCATGCACCCTTACACACTTAAGTTTTTCAGCATTAAGTACTTCCCAGTACATTCTTTACTATGACTCTCTAAAAAGCATTCACTGTTTGGCACAGTTTTGTGGACTTTCTTCAGGAAGTTGTCTTCCTTTTATCTATTCTATTTCCTGCACTTAAGAATCTAACGTCATGGCTTTAAATTGTCCTTAATAATAATCATAGACCACACCAGGCAGGTTCACTGTCCGGATTTAGTGTTTATATTCAGAATTCTGATTGTATGACTGGTTCAAGGATAATGCATACAGGGCGTTTTTTTGTTGTTTTCCAGCGCACCACAAATTGAAATGGTTAGGTGATTTTCCTTCTTTAAAGGGACACTAAACGCAATTTTTTTCTTTCATGATTCAGATAACACATGCAATTTTAAGCAACTTTCTAATTTACTCCTATTATCAATTTTTCGTCGTTTTCTTGCTATCTTCATTTAAAAAGCAGGAATGAGATGCATAGGAGCCGGCTCATTTTTGGTTGAGAACCTGGGTTATGCTTGCTTATTGGTGGGTAAATGTCAGCCTCCAATAAGCAAGCACTATCCATGGTGCTGAACCTAAAATGGGCTGGCTGCTAAGATTTACATTCATGATTTTCAAATAAAGATAGCAAGAGAACGAAGAAAAATGAATAATAGGAGTAAATTAGAAAGCTGCATGCTCTATCTGAATCATGACAGAAAAAGTTTGGGTTCAATGTCCCTTTAATCTCTCAGTTGAGACCGTAAATAGATTTAGCTTTTAAGCCACCTTCATAATAAAGTTATATATTTAGTTTGTTTGCCACATATTAACTTGTCTTACCTGGTTGTCACACTGCACACAACGGTTTCTGTTATATTTCCAAGAGATTCACGCCATTTGGTAAACGAAAATGGCCCCTAAACTCCGCCTACTAATGACATCGGCCATGCCTCATTTCAAGACACTACCCTGTGTCTTCCATGAAATCGCAAATAAAGCTCATCCAGCATTCCCGGTATGGTGCACATGCGCATTATGCAGACAGTGATGTAATCACATTGAGTAACTCGACGCACAACGCGGTGACGTCATCCACATTCACGGACACGAAATATAAAATAAATAATGTGTTGGGAATGAAGAAGACGGCGGTAGGTGGAGTTTAGGGGCCATTTTCATCTACCAAATTGCGTAAATCTCTTGGAAATATAACGGAAACTGTTGTGTGCAGTATGGTGACAACCAGGTAAGACAAGTTAATATGGGGAAAACAAACGAAATATGTAACTTTATTATGAAGGTAGACTGTCCCTTTAATATGGTTTTCAATGATTTTTGTTTGCACATGCTCAGTAATAAAAAAAAAAAAATGGTTAAAGTTACTTTAATTGCATACAAGAGTTTTTCTGAAAACATCACCTTTCCTTGAAATCTTTATTAACTGGCAATTGAATTTAATATAATGGTGTTTTGGAAATATGAGCAAATATTTTATGAGCACAAATTAATCTGTAGGATCATCATCTTTTTTTTAACCCATTTGTTTATTTTTTTTTATTGTATGTCTTTATAAAAATAAAAGAGAATATAGAAAAAAGTAGAGCTATTGCCTCTGTCATAGGTTCAAATTCCACTTAATTTAAGGCAGTTTTTTCATAACCGTATATAAAAAATATTAACATTAATAACTTAAATTATGCTTACCTGATAATTTTCTTTTCTTCTGACTGGAAGAGTCCACAGCTGCATTCATTACTTTTGGGAATTCAGAACCTGGCCACCAGGAGGAGACAAAGACACCCCAGCCAAAGGCTTAAATACCTCCCCCACTTCCGTCATCCCCCAGTCATTCTGCCAAGGGAACAAGGAACAGTAGGCAAAATACCAGGGTGAAAAAAGGTGCCAGAAGAATAAACTAAAATACGGTCGCCCCATAGAAAGAAGAAAAGAAAATGATCAGTTAAGCATAATTTAAGTTCTTCTTAAACGGGAAGAGTCCTCAGCTGCATTCATTAATTTTGGGAAAACAATACCCAAGCTATAAAGGACACTGAATGCAAACAAAGGGCGGGTACAGAAGGCAGCCCCTTTGAAGGGCACCACAGCCTGAAATTACCCAACACCTGATAAAATAAAACTTTAACACTTAGAACAAGGGGTTAACACCTGAAAGGACCAAGCAACTGCCCATCAGTTAAACACCTGCAAGGCCGTCCTAGAGACTACTCAATCTCTAGAAGCCTTTGAGCACAAAAAAACCCAGAGGAGCCAAATCCTGTGAGCTTTCTGATCGCACAAAACTAACCGACCCGAAGTAAGAGAACCTACACCTACCCTCCAAGGGAAGACGGAAGACCCATAAGGTATCCAAAGAACCACCAACTATGGTAAAAAAAAAAAAAAAAACTCAAAACGACTAAAGCAAACCCAAAGTTGCTAAAGACAACCACCCAGGGAAATGACTCCCTAGAAGGACAAGGACCAGGGATCAACTCCACACCTATGAAAAGGAGATCACAGGAAGAACCAAGGTCTACCCTCAGATCCCTGACACAACACCATATGCCTTAAAGTGCTTCAAGGAAGCCACAGGCTCTTTACTGAACCATAGTGTAGCAGACACAACCGCTAAAAGTAGACAACATAGGAAGAAACCCCTACGAAGCTGAAGAAATTCAGAGCCTGTAAACAAGGATAGAAACATACTACTTATCCTATCAGAGAAAAAAGGCTATCTTGTGAAAACACACAGTCACCTCTAAGCTCCAGCCTCAAGGCAGCAGAGCTGACCCTAAGCCATCGTGGGAGATCATGCCACAGAGAATGTCGAAAAATATCGAATCTCGTCCAGGAAAAAATCCAGACCTGAGAAGAACATCCAACACCAGCAGCATAAGAAAACAGTGGAGGGATGAAAACACTGTGAACCCCCTACCGAAAGCAGGAGACCAGAGTAGAAAGCTGCCACAGCAGAACTCAAACTCCAAGCCTTCAGCTACTAGGCAGGGAAGAGATCCCTTAGGCTACCTAGACCTGCATCAATTGGAAGTACACGGTCAAGACTCAGCAGAGCAGTCAGATCCCCGACCCCCACTCCGAGTAAACGGACCCAGTCCAAAGGATTGGCAATGTCCGAAAACAAAGAATACAAATTCTTTGAACCACAACTCAGAAAAAAAGGAGGTGCCTAAAGGGGAAAGATCCCATGGGGGAACAAATCCGACCATTATTTGAATCTTGCTTGCTATCACAAGCCATGACAGAAACACTACGTGATCGGGGGCAAACACAGCTCCCTCCTAAGAAGGACCACTCCCAAACCAGGGAGATAGACACTAAACTACAGCGTCCTAGTACCAGAATCCAACCCCATGACCTCTTTCACACAAGAAGGCCCTTGGAGCCTCCATGTAAACTGTACTCAGAAACCTCCCCGAAGGAGGACAAATGCAAAGTAACAGCTTCCCCAACCAGGCAGAAGAGATGAGAGAACGGTGAAACCAAGTGGTACAAGACCATTCGGTCATACCAACAGCTCAGTTGAAACAGACAACCACAAGCCCACATCAAGCCGCAATAACTGCCCCTGACAACCACTGTCAGATACCACTGGAGAGACAGCAAGCTAACCCTCAGGCAGATACCAGAAGGGACAAGTGGATGTTTCAAACCTAAAGAGACATGGTCATAAACTAGACCCCCAGAACCTGACAAGTTTCCTCATACGGAGAAGTGCACCCTGAGCAGTGCATCAACATCCCAATGTCCTTGGACATTTTATGCTTGAAAAAGATTTAGACCAAAGAGCCTAGAAAGACATCTTAACAGGCCAAAGAAAAAAAGGGCAACCAGCACCCGGGGGAGCATCCGAAACCAGGACCCTCTGCTTCTGAACCCAAAAGGTTAGATCTTAGAGTAGAAGGGGAACACCCCCCTCTAAGGGTCAAGGGATTACACGGAACAGGCTCCACTTGAAGGAAGAAGGGCTTAGTCAGCCCTGCCAGAATTTAGACCCGTCTTTAAACAGGCTTTATTGTAGTCAGCGTCCTTTACCAACTGAGAAGCGATAATATCACCAATACCCCTAAAGGATCAGCCTCCCGGAAAATCCTGTATCTCACAGGAAAAATGGAGGGAGCCACACAACTCCTGGCAGACTAGCCAACCAGGAGATGCCGGGGAAAAAACAGGGAGTAACCCCACCCCCTGCGCTCACTAGAGAACGTGCTAAAAAGGGCAGTAGTAAGGACCTATCCAAACTTCCAGACACGGATGACCATACCACCCAAGAATGGCAACAAGTAACCCCAGCAACCTATGAGAGGTACCTGTGAGTAGGCCACAAAAAAGACATCAAGAAGATACCAAGAGTGAAAAACAAAAGTTGTCATCCTTCTGATACCCCTGACGCCCAGAGGTCATCCAAACCTCCAAATCCATGGGAAATGGAGGAACTTTAGTTCCAAAGCCAAAAGGCCTCTCATGAGGAGCCTGAGTAGGCTCCAAGTCCAGAACCCCCTCGACAGTAGGAACGGGAGGAGATCCAATGTAGTCCCTCCGTCTCCTAGAAACGGTAACCAGAACAAAGAACACTTATCAAAGTGAACCACCCAGCACCCAACAAGGTAACCAGCACACCGGCACCATGTGGGTGACATGAACCGTAAGAAACAGCAGCTAGCGCCCCACCAGTACCCGCCTGGTACAAGAACACTCCGAAACCGTCCAAGAAAAATCGAAGCCCCCGAAGGGATCGATAACATAAACTATAAACCTAACAATGTCATTTATATAGTACTGCGCAACTTCCAAGAAAGTGCTCATGCGACCAAAAAATCGTAAGTATCTGCTCCAGAGAAGAAACGTTCCCAAAACGGAAAATCACAACAGACTTGAGCTTCATAAAACAAATTAAACACATTCTATCCGTATCAAAGAAAATGAAGGCAGCACCCGTGGGAGAATGGGCACGCTAATAGGACCAGCCGATCAGAGGCCCTATTCTCCTAAGCTCAGAACTAAAACAGATACTTAAAAGAAAAGAAAAATGGAGACGTCAAGGAGATTCGCTTCGTCCCCATACGTCTAACCCAGTTTGCCATCTGGCACGGAAGACCGAGGATCCCTCGGCCCAGTAGGACCGGAATCCTCCAGTACCGCTAAAACGTGCCTTTGTAATACACAAAGACGTGCCAGTCTATAACGGAAGGCAAAATGTTCCCCCGCCAGATCGATGGACGACCCCGGCCCAGAGGGAGGGGCCCCTGAAGCCTCAGAGGCCATCGCTTCCCCAGAAGGTTGAACTGACTCAGGCGATCTCACGCTTGACGGACCCTGGTTAACAGAACACGGACCGTATCTTAAAAATACCTCTTTTGGGAGATATAAATGTGCCAGCACCATAGATATGGCCATGCGGAACCATGCCATAACCTAAGGAGGAAAAAGGCCGCCTTCCAGAGAAGGAGTAACGGCCATAGGGACACCTGCTTGCGTAGCAAAAGAAGGTTCTGGGGCACGCGCACCATGGGGCATGGAATCCTCAGGGGGGGATGGCTCAACGTACTCAACATTCCCTGATTCGGGGGAAGAGAGAACTCTAGAATGGCAATCGGAACATAACTGATGGGCATGGATAACCCGGGCCATTTCATGCTCCTCATAAGACGTTTACTCCGAGTCGCAGATGTCTGTCTCTAAAAATTCAGAATCCCTCCATACCTTGGAAATTGCAATATGGACTAAAGCTAAATGGCATCTTACACCCCCAATGACTGGGGCACTCACCACCTCCTGTTAATGAGACAACCAAAGCACAGACTCTCTCCGTTGCCACTCGGTCAGGGTACGGAAATGGAATTACAACGTGACCACACCCGGTCAAAAGGTGCACCGTGTAAGCCAGCAAAAATGGCGCGCCAGTCCAAAAAGACTGCGCAGTCCGATAAGGCCTTTATGTTCCAACTAGCCATGAGCACAAGCATCAGTACACCTTAGCAGATAGATCACATAACAAACATGATTAAAGTCCCCCCTGTTCAATAACCCCCCCACAGGAGATTTTAACCCTTGATTCCATTTTAAGATAAAGGAGTCCCACTGGGACCCTGACTTCTTTCGTTAACATTAAATTCACATTTGGAAATAAAATGAAACGATCTTACCGGAATCTACGCCGTGGAACAGGAACACGGCCCTTCAAGTGTGACAGATAGTAGCATCTCTTCTGACATGGACTTGAGTGAATAAAGGCAGGCAGCAAAACTCGTCAACAAGCTCGCCAAGGAGCTGTTAACGTGAGTTGGGATGGTTTCACAGAAATGACACTCCCTGCATCTCCGTTTACTTAAAACTCAAGTCCCATTTCGAAAGGTACTACCCTCCATAAGAGACTATCTTCAATCTTCTGACACTTCTCTGCCAACCTCGTGTGACGAAAGGCAAAGAATGACTGAGGGATGAGGGAAGTGGGGAAGGTATTTAAGCCTTTGGCTGGGTTGTCTTTGCCTCCTCCTGGTGGCCAGGTTCTGAATTCCCAAAAGTAATGAATGCAGCTGTGGACTCTTTCCATCTGAAGAAAAGAAAATTATCAGGTAAGCATAATTTAAGTTTTTAAATAACGGACATAAAAGTGAACTCACAAATGCACGCCACGTGTATAAAAACAGATTCAAACACGTTAAATTGTTTCTTTCTTGCTGGATTCAAATGATAGTGAAACTAATATTGATACAAATCTCCAGGTCCGCAACACAGTATTCAAAGTAAGTTTTTTCAGCAGGAGGACTTTATTTTAAGCCATTGTTTTTTTTTTGGTTTTTTTTTAATTCTTGTTTTTTATATTGTGAAACCACTGGTGGTATGTGTGATATTGCAAATGTATATATGAAGTATTTAAATGAATCGGTATAATTGAATTTTATGAATATATAGTATTTAAATAATTTAGTATTTTTACTGAATTTTTGTACACACTTTGTTTTTTGCATATTGTTTATAATAAGAGGATTACAAGGGAGTAAATCCTCTAAAGATAGTTCTATAGGGATTGATGCACTAATTACTATATCTGAATACTGAGAAGGGCTACATTTCCCTGCTTCAGAACCGTTCAGATATAGTTTTGTTTCTTTACTCCAGAATTGTCATTGTTTAAAAAGATAGATAATCCCTTTATTACCCATTCCCCAGTTTTGCATAACAACACTGTTATATTAATATACTTTCTTCTGTTAAGTGTGATCAGTCCACGGGTCATCATTACTTCTGGGATATTACTCCTCCCCAACAGGAAGTGCAAGAGGATTCACCCAGCAGAGCTGCATATAGCTCCTCCCCTCTACGTCACTCCCAGTCATTCTCTTGCACCCAACGACTAGATAGGATGTGTGAGAGGACTATGGTGATTATACTTAGTTTTATATCTTCAATCAAAAGTTTATTATTTTATAATAGCACCGGAGTGTGTTATTACCTCTCTGGCAGAGTTTGAAGAAGAATCTACCAGAGTTTTTACTATGATTTTAGCCGGAGTAGTTAAGATCATATTGCTGTTTCTCGACCATCTGAGGAGAGGTAAACTTCAGATCAGGGGACAGCGGGCAGATTAATCTGCAAAGAGGTATGTAGCAGCTTTTATTTTCTGACAATGGAATTGATGAGAAAATCCTGCCATACCGATATAATGTCATGTATGTATATTTTACACTTCAGTATTCTGGGGAATGGTACTTCACTGGAATTACACTGTGTGCATAAAACTTTAGCCTATTTTGCAGGGACTAGCAACAGGCTTTTTTAATAACTCTTAATTTATGTTAAACGTTTTTGCTGGAATGTAAAATCGTTTTCATTTTCTGAGGTACTGAGTGAATAAATGTTTGGGCACTATTTTTCCACTTGGCAGTTGCTTGATCTAATTTCTGACAGTTTCTGATCTCTCTCACTGTTGTGTGTGAGGGGAAGGGGCCTTTTTTTGGCGCTTTTGCTACGCATCAAAAAATTTCAGTCAGCAGCTCATAGTATTTCCTGCATGATCCGGTTCATCTCTACAGAACTCAGGGGTCTTCAAAACTTGTTTTGAGGGAGGTAATTCTCACAGCAGAGCTGTGAGATTGTAGTTGACTGTGATAAAAAACGTTTATTCTGTAATTTTTTTTTCTGCTATCAGAGTTAGTTGTCTTTTGCTAATGGGAACAAACCTTTGCTAAAGTTGTGTTGTTTACAAGGATTGATGCTATAACTGTTTCAGTTTATTAATTTTCAACTGTCATAAATCTTCTGTGCTTCTTATAGGCACAGTACGTTTTTCATAATATTTTACTAGAATTGTATTCCAAGTTGCAAGTTTATTTGCTAGTGTGTTAAACATGTCTGATTCAGAGGAAGATACCTGTGTTATTTGTTCCAATGCCAAAGTGGAGCCCAATAGAAATTTATGTACTAACTGTATTGATGCTACTTTAAATAAAAGTCAATCTGTACAAATTGAACAAATTTCACCAAACAGCGAGGGGAGAGTTATGCCGACTAACTCTCCTCACGTGTCAGTACCTGCATCTCCCGCTCGGGAGGTGCGCGATATTGTGGCGCCCAGTACATCTGGGCGGCCATTACAGATAACATTACAAGATATGGCTACTGTTATGACTGAAGTTTTGGCTAAATTACCAGAACTAAGAGGCAAGCGTGATCACTCTGGGGTGAGAACAGAGTGCGCTGATAATACTAGGGCCATGTCAGATACTGCGTCACAGCTTGCAGAACATGAGGACGGAGAGCTTCTGTCTGCGGCTGACGGTTCTAATCCAAACAGATTGGATTCAGATATTTCAAATTTTAAATTTAAGCTGGAGAACCTCCGTGTATTACTAGGGGAGGTGTTAGCGGCTCTGAATGATTGTAACACAGTTGCAATACCAGAGAAAATGTGTAGGTTGGATAAATATTTTGCGGTACCAACGAGTACCGACGTTTTTCCTATACCTAAAAGACTAACTGAAATTATTACTAAAGAGTGGGATAGACCCGGTGTGCCGTTCTCACCCCCCTCCGATATTTAGAAAAATGTTTCCAATAGACGCCACCACACGGGACTTATGGCAGACGGTCCCTAAGGTGGAGGGAGCAGTTTCTACTTTAGCTAAGCGTACCACTATCCCGGTGGAGGATAGCTGTGCCTTTTCAGATCCAATGGATAAAAAGTTAGAGGGTTACCTTAAGAAAATGTTTGTTCAACAAGGTTTTATATTGCAACCCCTTGCATGCATTGCGCCGGTCACGCCTGCGGCGGCATTCTGGTTTGAGTCTCTGGAAGAGACCATTAATTCAGCTACTCTGGATGACATTACGGACAAGCTTAGAGTCCTTAAACTAGCTAATTCATTCATTTCGGAGGCCGTAGTACATTTAACTAAACTTACGGCTAAGAATTCAGGATTCGCCATTCAGGCACGCAGAGCACTGTGGCTAAAATCCTGGTCAGCTGATGTTACTTCTAAGTCTAAATTACTTAATATACCTTTTAAAGGGCAGACCTTATTTGGGCCTGGTTTGAAAGAAATTATCGCTGACATTACAGGAGGTAAAGGCCACGCCCTGCCTCAAGACAGGGCCAAACCTAAGGCCAGACAGTCTAATTTTCGTTCCTTTCGGAATTTCAAAGCAGGAGCAGCATCAACTTCCTCTGCTCCAAAACAAGAAGGATCTGTTGCTCGCTACAGACAAGGCTGGAAACCTAACCAGTCTTGGAACAAGGGCAAGCAGGCCAGGAAACCTGCTGCTGCCCCTAAAACAGCATGAATTGAGGGCCCCCGATCCGGGATCGGATCTAGTGGGGGGCAGACTTTCTCTCTTCGCCCAGGCTTGGGCAAGAGATGTCCAGGATCCCTGGGCGCTAGAGATAATATCTCAGGGATACCTTCTGGACTTCAAATACTCTCCTCCAAGAGAGAGATTTCATCTGTCAAGGTTGTCAACAAACCAAACAAAGAAAGAGGCGTTTCTACGCTGCGTACAAGAGCTTTTGTTAATGGGAGTAATCCATCCAGTTCCACGGTCGGAACAGGGACAAGGGTTTTACTCAAATCTGTTTGTGGTTCCCAAAAAAGAGGGAACTTTCAGACCAATCCTGGACTTAAAAATCCTAAACAAATTCCTAAGAGTTCCATCGTTCAAGATGGAGACTATTCGGACAATTTTACCCATGATCCAAAAGGGTCAGTACATGACCACAGTGGATTTAAAGGATGCTTACCTTCACATACCGATTCACAAAGATCATTACCGGTACCTAAGGTTTGCCTTCCTAGACAGGCATTACCAGTTTGTAGCTCTTCCATTCGGATTGGCTACAGCTCCAAGAATCTTCACAAAGGTTCTGGGTGCTCTTCTGGCGGTACTAAGACCGCGGGGAATCTCGGTAGCTCCGTACCTAGACGACATTCTGATACAAGCTTCAAGCTTTCAAACTGCCAAGTCTCATACAGAGTTAGTACTGGCATTTCTAAGGTCACATGGATGGAAGGTGAACGAAAAGAAAAGTTCACTCGTTCCACTCACAAGAGTTCCCTTCCTGGGGACTCTTATAGATTCTGTAGAAATGAAGATTTACCTGACAGAAGACAGGTTAACAAGACTTCAAAGTGCTTGCCGCACCCTTCATTCCATTCAACAACCGTCAGTGGCTCAATGCATGGAGGTAATCGGCTTGATGGTAGCGGCAATGGACATAGTACCCTTTGCACGCTTACACCTCAGACCACTGCAACTGTGCATGCTAAGTCAGTGGAATGGGGATTACTCAGACTTGTCCCCTTCTCTGAATCTGGATCAAGAGACCAGAAATTCTCTTCTATGGTGGCTTTCTCGGCCACATCTGTCCAGGGGGATGCCATTCAGCAGGCCAGACTGGACAATTGTAACAACAGACGCCAGCCTTCTAGGTTGGGGTGCCGTCTGGAATTCTCTGAAGGCTCAGGGACAATGGAGTCAGGAGGAGAGTCTCCTACCAATAAACATTCTGGAATTGAGAGCAGTTCTCAATGCCCTCCTGGCTTGGCCCCAGTTGACAACTCGGGGGTTCATCAGGTTTCAGTCGGACAACATCACGACTGTAGCTTACATCAACCATCAGGGAGGGACAAGAAGCTCCCTAGCAATGATGGAAGTAACAAAGATAATTCGCTGGGCAGAGTTTCACTCTTGCCACCTGTCAGCAATCCACATCCCGGGAGTGGAGAACTGGGAGGCGGATTTCTTAAGTCGTCAGACTTTTCATCCGGGGGAGTGGGAACTTCATCCGGAGGTCTTTGCCCAAATACTTCATCAGTGGGGCAAACCAGAGATAGATCTCATGGCGTCTCGACAGAACGCCAAGCTTCCTCGTTACGGGTCCAGATCCAGGGATCCAGGAGCAGTCCTGATAGATGCCCTGACAGCACCTTGGGACTTCAGGATGGCTTACGTGTTTCCACCCTTCCCGATGCTTCCTCGATTGATTGCCAGAATCAAACAGGAGAGAGCATCAGTTATTCTAATAGCACCTGCATGGCCACGCAGGGTCTTGGTATGCAGACCTGGTGGACATGTCATCCTGTCCACCTTGGTCTCTACCTCTGAAACAGGACCTTCTGATACAGGGTCCTTTCAAACATCAAAATCTAACTTCTCTGAAGCTGACTGCTTGGAAATTGAACGCTTGATTTTATCAAAACGTGGTTTTTCTGAGTCAGTTATTGATACCCTAATACAGGCTAGGAAGCCTGTTACCAGAAGGATTTACCATAAGATATGGCGTAAATACCTATATTGGTGCGAATCCAAAAGTTACTCTTGGAGTAAGGTTAGGATTCCTAGGATATTGTCTTTTCTACAAGAAGGTTTAGAAAAGGGTTTATCTGCTAGTTCATTAAAGGGACAGATCTCAGCTCTGTCCATTCTGTTGCACAAACGTCTGTCAGAAGTTCCAGACGTTCAGGCTTTTTGTCAGGCTTTGGCCAGGATTAAGCCTGTGTTTAAAACTGTTGCTCCGCCATGGAGTTTAAACCTTGTTCTTAACGTTTTACAAGGCGTTCCGTTTGAACCCCTTCATTCCATTGATATAAAGTTGTTATCTTGGAAAGTTCTATTTTTAATGGCTATTTCCTCGGCTCGAAGAGTCTCTGAGTTATCAGCCTTACATTGTGATTCTCCTTATTTGATTTTTCATTCGGATAAGGTAGTTCTGCGTACTAAACCTGGGTTCTTACCTAAGGTAGTCACTAACAGGAACATCAATCAAGAGATTGTTGTTCCTTCTTTGTGTCCAAATCCTTCTTCGAAGAAGGAACGTCTTCTGCACAATCTGGATGTAGTTCGTGCCCTAAAGTTTTACTTACAGGCAACTAAGGAATTTCGACAAACGTCTTCCCTGTTTGTCGTGTACTCTGGTCAGAGGAGAGGTCAAAAGGCTTCTGCTACCTCTCTTTCTTTCTGGCTTCGTAGCATAATTCGTTTAGCCTATGAGACTGCTGGACAGCAGCCTCCTGAAAGAATTACAGCTCATTCTACTAGAGCTGTGGCTTCCACTTGGGCCTTTAAGAATGAGGCCTCTGTTGAACAGATTTGCAAGGCTGCAACTTGGTCTTCGCTTCATACTTTTTCCAAATTTTACAAATTTGACACTTTTGCTTCCTCGGAGGCTATTTTTGGGAGAAAGGTTCTTCAGGCAGTGGTTCCTTCTGTATAAAGAGCCTGCCTATCCCTCCCGTCATCCGTGTACTTTTGCTTTGGTATTGGTATCCCAGAAGTAATGATGACCCGTGGACTGATCACACTTAACAGAAGAAAACATAATTTATGCTTACCTGATAAATTCCTTTCTTCTGTAGTGTGATCAGTCCACGGCCCGCCCTGTTTCTTAAGACAGGTAAATATTTTTTTAATTATACTCCAGTCACCACTTCACCCTTGGCTTCTCCTTTCTCGTTGGTCCTTGGTCGAATGACTGGGAGTGACGTAGAGGGGAGGAGCTATATGCAGCTCTGCTGGGTGAATCCTCTTGCACTTCCTGTTGGGGAGGAGTAATATCCCAGAAGTAATGATGACCCGTGGACTGATCACACTACAGAAGAAAGGAATTTATCAGGTAAGCATAAATTATGTTTTTTACCTCTGTGATTAATTTGTATCTAAGCATCTTCTGACAGCCCCCTTATCTCAGCACTGATTGGCTAAAATGCAAGTCTGTCAACAGAACTGACTCCTCTATATGACACACGTGAACTAGGGCAGTCTAGCTGTAAAAGACTGTCAAAATGCAGAGGTGGCCTTTAAGGGCTTAGAAATTAGCATATGATCCTACCTAGGTTTAGCTTTCCTCAAAGAATACCAAGAGAACAAAGCAAATTTGATGATAAAAGTAAATTGGAGAGTTGTTTAACATTGTATGCACTATCTGAATCATAAAAGTTTAATTTTGACTAGAATCTTTAAAGGGACTGGAAACCCCAAATTTGAAGTGTTTGTATTATTTAGGATATAATGATATCATTGGCTTCTCTTATTTTTGGGATATTTCTGTGAATATTGTGATAAACGTGCAACACACATATTTGTGTTTTGTACAGATATTTGTGTGCTTCACTTTTTCCCCCAAATAAATCAGATTTTGGAATGAACCGAAAACCACCGATTGTGGCCATTTTCATGATAGTAAACTCTCCCTTTTATTAAAAACAGATCCGGAATGTTGGTGATATTTTAATAATTACTTTTTAATTATACCCTGCGCTCTGCCACTCACTTCAAAAGTCTATTTTTCTGTGAACTAAAGGTTTGAATTGTTCTTCAATCAGAGCTTTCCCCATATGGAACTTTTGTTGTTGCTAGAGCGCTGATTGAACAAAAATTCAAACCTTTAGCTCACAGAAAAATAGACGTGGGCAGTGGAGCGCAGGGAATCTTGATATCCATTCTTAGAAAGCATTTTGCAAACTAACAGCACATTCATGAGAGTCAGAGGAGTACAATATTGTAAGTAAGGAAACAGCTTTTCATATTTAAACTGACATGAAAGTCAAATTAAGCGTTCATGATTCTAACAGAACATGAAATATTAATAGACTTTTTAATTTATTTCTGTTCTCAAAGTGACTTGGTTAATTTGGTTTTCTTTGATGGAAAGCATACCTAGGTAGGCTCAGGAGCCACAATGCACTGCTAGAAACTAGCTGGTGGATGGCTGCTACACACATTTGCCTTGTGTCATTGGCTCAACAGATGTGTTCCGTTAGGTCCCAGTAGATTATTGTTGCTCTGACTTTACAGGGGTTACAAATATAGTTGTATTATTGCACAACTGGTTGCATTTAACACTTTTTAGAGCATTTTCTCTTTTTGCAGTTTTATGTCCTTTTAAAGTTCCAAAAATTCTTGTATGTTGTGTGTATATGACGTTAAAAGTGCCGGCACAATCAAAACTGCTTGAGCATTGCTACTGGGCCTGTATCAATACTCTCTATTGGGTCTTTATTGGATGCAGTTTTCATCTGTTATTTTTCATTTGTCTTGTGAATAACACCTCTCTGCTTTACAATATCATGTCCCGATAACTGCACATTTTTTCTCACTAACTGCAGCCTGTGTTTTAAAATGAGCATTATTTCAAGGGCAAAGACTGTGGGACTGGTGCACTTTACTTGTGTAGGAATTTTTGTCATGTACAAATCTGGTCTGGAACATCAGGCTCCAGGATTTCCTGCAATAAAATATAAACACCCATCATATCAGGAAATTCTCGCTCTTCAGTAGTGAAGTGGTCTTAGACCATCTCACTAGTAACGTTCACAAAAGTTCAGTATTTTCAGTTCCTGTTTATTTCCTCTATTTTTAGACAATTTGTTCAAAATTCCATCATTTGTGGGACCACGCCATCAGCAATAATCTCATCGCAATGAACTACGTTAAGCGATCTCTGACCAAGTTTAAGAAAAGAGAGGTAAGTGAATGGATACTTGGAAACTAGTATATGAACCAGTACATTGCTTTGTTCTTTCTACCTGCACCCCCAATATATCACCCACCAAATTATCGTAGTTCTATTTGTATAAAATACAAACACTTACTATGAACCAAATTTCTCTTAAATGCTTTTAAAATCATTCAGTACATATGGGTTTTGTACCTTTTTGAGTATAAACATCCCATGTTACTAGTCTGTAGCTCTGCTTCATTGTGAGGTTATGTTTATACTTCCATAGGTTAATTCTCAAGATATTATGGACTGTGGCTGACTCTGCTTTATTGATTATCCCTTAGAACATTGTCTGGTGCCCTTATTATTCCCTACTATAATGGCTGGCTATTTATTGCGCGCCCGTAAACACATTCATTTTCCTGTTTACGGGTGTGCGATAAATTAGCGTTCCACTTGTTATCTAGCCCATTATCTACTTTGTAATAATGTGGCTAGTAAGTTTTCTTTGACCACATATGGACAAAAAATCTGTTCCATCCATGAAGTTAAAATAACTGGTCCATATATTGTGTAACATTAATAAAGTGTACAGCCCACTGAGATATGATTTGAATTTGTGATATAAAATGACGTGGAAAACAAGCAGAGGGGATAAATTAGCTCTGGATCTGGTGGACTGATGTTTGTGAGGTCTGACTCCTTTTTATGACCTAGCACTGATTAGTAAATTACTATTCCATTAGCTTTTCCATTAAAAGAACATATTTATTAGATAAGGAAGAACTATTCAGAGAGTTTCATGGGATGAGTGAGAGTAGTGAGGGGGTTAAAAAGATGCTTTCTGTCAAGGGATGAGTGAGTAGTGAGGGAGTTAGGAAGATTGTTTATGTGAAGAGATGAGTGAGAGCGGTGAGGGAGTTGGGAAGATGCTTTCTGTGAAGAGATGAGTGAGAGTGGTGAGGGTGTTAGGAGGACACTTGCTGTGAAGGGATGAGTGAGAGTGGTGAGGGAGTTAGGAAGATGTTTGCTGTGAAGGGATGAGTGAGAGTGGTCAGGGAGTTAGGAAGATGCTTTATGTGAAGAGATGAGTGAGAGTAGTAATGGAGTTGGGGAGATGCTTTCTGTGAAGAGATGAGTGAGAGTAGTGAGGGAGTTAGGAAGACTCTTTATGTGAAGAGATGAGTGAGAGTAGTGGGGGAGTTGATAAGATGCTTTATGTGAAGAGATGAGTGAGAGTGGTGAGGGGGTTAGGAAAATGCTTTATGTAAAGAGATGAGTGAGAGTAGTGAGGGGGTTAGGAAGATGCTTTCTGTGAAGAGATGAGTGAGGGTAGTGAGGGGGTTAGGAAGATGCTTTCTGTGAAGGGATGAGTGAGGGGGTTAGCAGGACGCTTATTGTGAAGGGATGAGTGAGAGTAGTGAGGGAGTTAGGATGCTTGCTGTGAAGGGAAGTAGTGAGGGAGTTAGGAGGACGCTTGCTTTGGAGGGATGAGTGGGAGTGGTGAGGGAGTTAGGATGCTTTCTGTGAAGAGATGAGTGGGAGTGGTGAAGGAGTTAGGAGGATGCTTATTGTGAAGGGATGAGTAAGAGTAGTGAGGAAGTTAGGACGACACTTATTGTGAAGGGATGAGTGCCTGTGGGAGGGAGTTAGGACGGTTATTGTGAAGGGATGAGTGAGAGTGGTGAGGGAGCTAGGAGGAGGACGCTTTCTGTGAAGGGATGAGTAAGAGTGGTGAGAGAGTTAGGACGCTTATTGTGAACTGATGAGTGAGAGTGGTGAGGGAGTTAGGAGGACGCTTATTGTGAAGGGATGATTGAGAGTGAGCAGGGAGTTAGGACGCTTTCTGTGAAGGGATGAGTGAGTAGTGAGGGGGTTAGGAGGACGCTTTCTGTGAAGAGATGAGTGAGAGAATAGTGAGGGGGTTAGGTAGATGCTTGCTGTGAAGGGATGAGTGAGGAGGTTAGGAAGACGCTTATTGTGAAGGAATAAGTGAGAGTGGTGAGGGAGCTAGGAGGACGCTTATTGTGAAGGGATGATTGAGAGTGAGCAGGGAGTTAGGACGCTTTCTGTGAAGGGATGAGTGAGTAGTGAGGGGGTTAGGAGGACGCTTTCTGTGAAGAGATGAGTGAGAGAATAGTGAGGGGGTTAGGAAGATGCTTGCTGTGAAGGGATGAGTGAGGAGGTTAGGAAGACGCTTATTGTGAAGGAATAAGTGAGAGTGGTGAGGGAGCTAGGAGGATGCTTATTGTTTAGGGATGAGTGAGAGTGAGCAGGGAGTTAGGAGGATGCTTTCTGTAAAGGGATGAGTGAGAGTGGTTTGGAGGATGATTTCTGTGAAGGGATGAGTAAGAGTGGGGAGGGAGTTAGGAGGCCACTTGCTGTGAAGGGTTGAGTGAGAGCATGGTAAGGGGGGTTAGGAGGACACTTGCTGTGAAGGGATTAATGAGAGTAGTGAGTTAGGAAGACACTTATTGTGAAGGGATGAGTGAGAGTGGTAAGGGGGGGTTAGGAAGATGCTTACTGTGAAGGGATGAGTGAAAGTGATGAGGGAGCTAGGAGGACACTTTCTGTGAAGGGATGAGTGAGAGTGGTGAGGGAGTTAGGAGGACGCTTATTGAGAAGAGATGAGTGGTAGTGGTGAGAGAGTTAGGAGGATGCTTATTGTGATGATTTAGAGTGAGCAGGAAGTTAGGACGCTTTCTGTAAAGGAATGATTAGGAGTGGTAAGGGGGGTTAGGAGGATGATTTCTGTGAAGGGATGAGTAAGAGTGGGGAGGGAGTTAGGAGGACGCTTATTGTGAAGGGATGATTGAGAGTGGTGAGGGAGTTAGGAGGATGCTTATTGTGAAGGGATGATGTAGAGTGAGTTAGGAGGACGCTTGCTGTGAATGGATCAGTGAGAGTGATGAGTGAGTTAGGAGGACGCTTCCTGTGAAGGGATGAGTGGGAGTGGTAAGGGAGTTAAGAGGACGCTTATTGTGAAGGGATGAGTGAAAGTGGTGAGGGAGTTAGGACGCTTATTGTGAAGGGATGAGTGATAGTGGTGAGTGAGTTAGGACGCTTATTGTGAAGGGATGAGTAAGAGTGGTGAGAGAGTTAGGACGCTTGCTGTGAAGGGATGGGTGGGAGTGGTGAGGGGGGTTAGGAGGATGATTTCTGTGAAGGGATGAGTAAGAGTGGGGAGGGAGTTAGGAGGACGCTTGCTGTGAAGGGATGAGTGAGAGTGATGAGTGAGTTAGGAGGACGCTTGCTGTGAAGGGATGAGTGGGAGTGGTGAGGGAGTTGGGAGGATGCTTATTGTGAAGGGATGAGTGAGAGTGGTGAGGGAGTTAGGACGCTTATTGTGAAGGGATGAGTGAGAGTGGTGAGGTAGTTAGGACGCTTATTGTGAAGGGATGAGTAAGAGTGGGGAGGGAGTTAGGAGGACGCTTGCTGTGAATGGATGAGTGAGAGTTGTGAGGGAGTTAGGAGGACGCTTATTGTGAAGGGATGAGTAAAGGTGATGAGTGAGTTAGGAGGACGCTTATTGTGAAGGGATGAGTGAGAGTGGTGAGGGAGTTAGGAGGACGCTTATTGTGAAGGGATGAGTAAGAGTGATGAGGGAGTTAGGAGGACGCTTATTGTGAAGGGATGAGTGAGAGTGGTGAGGGAGTTAGGAGGACGCTTATTGTGAAGGGATGAGTGAGAGTGGGGAGGGAGTTAGGAGGACGCTTATTGTGAAGGGATGAGTGAGAGTGGGGAGGGAGTTAGGAGGACGCTTATTGTGAAGGGATGAGTGAGAGTGGGGAGGGAGTTAGGAGGACGCTTATTGTGAAGGGATGAGTAAGAGTGGGGAGGGAGTTAGGAGGACGCTTGCTGTGAATGGATGAGTGAGAGTGGTGAGGCAGTTAAGAGTAGAAAATGTGTGTGAGGGAAACTAATATGGTGAAGAACAGGACTGAGACTGTGATGAAAACAGATACTTAGAGAGAAAGTAAGGAGGGTTGGGGAGTTTAAGTTCAAAATGTTCATGCTTTTTAATGTTTGATTTGGTACGGAGAGCACACAAATATCTGTACAAACACAAATATATGTTGCACTTTTTTCATAATATTTAGAGAAATATCCAAAAAAAATAAGAGAAGTCAATGAACAAATTAAAAAAAAAGGTGACTCTGTTGTCTTTTTTTGATAGCATACATGATAACCAGTTATCCATTATATCCTAAATAACCATATAACCATTATATCCTAAATAGTACAAACACTTCAAGATTCCACATAAAACATTGGTTCAACTAATCCCAAACCTTAAAGGGATAGGAAGGTCAAAAATAAACTTGCATGTTTCCGATAGAAGTGAATTTAAAAGGGTCTTAAAATGACATGCTCTATTTTCAAATGTGCTTTGTTCTCTTGATATCCCTTGTTGAAAAATAATATGCACATATCCTACACTAGTGGGAGCTGTTGCTAATTGGTTCCTGGACACATTTGTCTTTTCTGAATGGCTGACTAGATGCGTTCATCTTGCTGCCAGTAGTGCATTGCTGTTATTTCAGCAAAGGATAACAAGAGAGCAAAGCAAATTTGATAGTGGAAGTAAATTGGAAAGGTGTTTAAAATTGTATGTTCTATCCAAATCATGAAATAAAATGATGGGGTTTCCTGTCCCTTTAAACAGCTATAAATAACTATTTTATCTATATTGCTAGACAAAATAGATTTCTGTTATTACAGCAGATTCTTGACTGTTGATATATTATTACCATAATCGCTATAATGGTTACTTTTTCCATCACCTGATTTACCATAGATGTGGCTCTGCACAACATAGCAAATCAGCGGAGGCTCGGGATAATAAATCAAACAGTGGGACAGAATATGAAACCTGAACCATTATACCTAGACTGATACTAGCATGTCTAACAGGGAAACAATGATACCGTATAATTATGCCAGATATCTGTATACTGACATAGGAAATGTTGTGCTGATTATAACCACCTATACACTTGTAATATGTAGGTACACTGTAGAGTAGACAGATAATACATGCGGTATTGTGCAATTATTATTTTAGAGAAATATACAAATATGAATGCTTTGCAGTAAGATATTTCAGCCCGATACTCCAGGTGTTCTGTCTGACCTGCACTCTCTGTTCCAGAAGAGTTCCAGAAGAGTCCCCTTCCATTGTAGCCATTATGCCACCACGTATGGCCCCTACTATGAAGCCCAAGGCAGCAAGAAAATAAATATAAACATTAAAGGATATTTCTCCAACATAGGTGTGTCCGGTCCACGGCGTCATCCTTACTTGTGGGATATTCTCTTCCCCAACAGGAAATGGCAAAGAGCCCAGCAAAGCTGGTCACATGATCCCTCCTAGGCTCCGCCTACCCCAGTCATTCTCTTTGCCGTTGTACAGGCAACATCTCCACGGAGATGGCTTAGAGTTTTTTAGTGTTTAACTGTAGTTTTTATTATTCAATCAAGAGTTTGTTATTTTAAAATAGTGCTGGTATGTACTATTTACTCTGAAACAGAAAAGAGATGAAGATTTCTGTTTGTATGAGGAAAATGATTTTAGCAACCGTTACTAAAATCCATGGCTGTTCCACACAGGACTGTTGAGAGGAATTAACTTCAGTTGGGGGAACAGTGAGCAGTCTTTTGCTGCTTGAGGTATGACACATTCTAACAAGACGATGTAATGCTGGAAGCTGTCATTTTCCCTATGGGATCCGGTAAGCCATTTTTATTCAGACAGTAAATAAGGGCTTCACAAGGGCTTATTAAGACTGTAGACATTTTTCTGGGCTAAATCGATTCATATATTACACATATTTAGCCTTGAGGAATCATTTAATCTGGGTATTTTTGTTAAATAATATCGGCAGGCACTGTTTTAGACACCTTATTCTCTAGGGGCTTTCCCTAATCATAGGCAGAGCCTCATTTTCGCGCCGGTATTGCGCACTTGTTTTTGAGAAGCATGACATGCAGTCGCATGTGTGAGGAGCTCTGATACATAGAAAAGACTTTCTGAAGGCTTCATTTGGTATCGTATTCCCCTTTGGGCTTGGTTGGGTCTCAGCAAAGCAGATACCAGGGACTGTAAAGGGGTTAAAGTTAAAAACGGCTCCGGTTCCGTTATTTTAAGGGTTAAAGCTTCCAAATTTGGTGTGCAATACTTTTAAGGCTTTAAGACACTGTGGTGAAATTTTGGTGAATTTTGAACAATTCCTTCATACTTTTTCGCAATTGCAGTAATAAAGTGTGTTCAGTTTAAAATTTAAAGTGACAGTAACGGTTTTATTTTAAAACGTTTTTTGTACTTTGTTATCAAGTTTATGCCTGTTTAACATGTCTGAACTACCAGATAGACTGTGTTCTGAATGTGGGGAAGCCAAGGTTCCTTTTCATTTAAATAAATGTGATTTATGTGACACTGAAAATGATGCCTAAGATGATTCCTCAAGTGAGGGGAGTAAGCATGGTACTGCATCATTCCCTCCTTCGTCTACACGAGTCTTGCCCACTCAGGAGGCCCCTAGTACATCTAGCGCGCCAATTCTCCTTACTATGCAACAATTAACGACTGTAATGGATAATTCTATCAAAAACATTTTAGCCAAAATGCCCACTTATCAGCGTAAGCGCGACTGCTCTGTTTTAGATACTGAAGAGCATGAGGACGCTGATGATAATGGTTCTGAAATGCCCCTACACCAGTCTGAGGGGGCCAGGGAGGTTTTGTCTGAGGGAGAAATTTCAGATTCAGGGAAAATTTCTCATCAAGCTGAACCCGATGTGATTACATTTAAATTTAAGTTGGAACATCTCCGCGCTCTGCTTAAGGAGGTATTATCCACTCTGGATGATTGTGAGAATTTGATCATCCCAGAGAAACTATGTAAAATGGACAAGTTCCTAGAGGTCCCGGGGCTCCCAGAAGCTTTTCCTATACCCAAGCGGGTGGCGGACATTGTAAATAAAGAATGGGAAAGGCCCGGTATACCTTTCGTCCCTCCCCCCATATTTAAAAAATTGTTTCCTATGGTCGACCCTAGAAAGGACTTATGGCAGACTGTCCCCAAGGTCGAGGGAGCGGTTTCTACTTTAAACAAACGCACCACTATACCCATAGAAGATAGTTGTGCTTTCAAAGATCCTATGGATAAAAAATTAGAAGGTTTGCTTAAAAAGATGTTTGTTCAGCAAGGTTACCTTCTACAACCAATTTCATGCATTGTCCCTGTCACTACAGCCGCGTGTTTCTGGTTCGATGAGCTAGTAAAGGCGATCGATAGTGATTCTCCTCCTTATGAGAAGATTATGGACAGAATCCGTACTCTCAAATTGGCTAATTCTTTCACCCTAGACGCCACTTTGCAATTGGCTAGGTTAGCGGCGAAGAATTCTGGGTTTGCTATTGTGGCGCGTAGAGCGCTTTGGTTGAAATCTTGGTCAGCGGATGCGTCGTCCAAGAACAAACTCCTTAACATTCCTTTCAAGGGGAAAACGCTGTTTGGCCCTGACTTGAAAGAGATTATCTCTGATATCACTGGGGGTAAGGGCCACGCCCTTCCTCAGGATAGGTCTTTCAAGGCCAAAAATAAACCTAATTTTCGTCCCTTTCGTAGAAACGGACCAGCCCCAAGTGCTACGTCCTCTAAGCAAGAGGGTAATACTTCTCAAGCCAAGCCAGCCTGGAGACCAATGCAAGGCTGGAACAAGGGAAAGCAGGCCAAGAAACCTGCCACTGCTACCAAGACAGCATGAAATGTTGGCCCCCGATCCGAGACCGGATCTGGTGGGGGGCAGACTCTCTCTCTTCGCTCAGGCTTGGGCAAGAGATGTTCTGGATCCTTGGGCACTAGAAATAGTCCCCCAAGGTTATCTTCTGGAATTCAAGGGGCTTCCCCCAAGGGGGAGGTTCCACAGGTCTCAATTGTCTTCAGACCACATAAAGAGACAGGCATTCTTACATTGTGTAGAAGACCTGTTAAAAATGGGAGTGATTCATCCTGTTCCATTAGGAGAACAAGGGATGGGGTTCTACTCCAATCTGTTCATAGTTCCCAAAAAAGAGGGAACGTTCAGACCAATCTTAGATCTCAAGATCTTAAACAAGTTTCTCAAGGTTCCATCGTTCAAAATGGAAACCATTCGAACAATTCTTCCTTCCATCCAGGAAGGTCAATTCATGACCACGGTGGATTTAAAGGATGCGTATCTACATATTCCTATCCACAAGGAACATCATCGGTTCCTAAGGTTCGCATTCCTGGCCGAGCATTACCAGTTCGTGGCGCTTCCTTTCGGATTAGCCACTGCTCCAAGGATTTTCACAAAGGTACTAGGGTCCCTTCTAGCGGTGCTAAGACCAAGGGGCATTGCAGTAGTACCTTACTTGGACGACATTCTGATTCAAGCGTCGTCCCTTCCTCTAGCAAAGGCTCACACGGACATAGTCCTGGCCTTTCTCAGATCTCACGGATGGAAAGTGAACGTGGAAAAGAGTTCTCTATCTCCGTCGACAAGGGTTCCCTTCTTGGGAACAATAATAGACTCCTTAGAAATGAGGATTTTTCTGACAGAGGCCAGAAAAACAAAACTTCTAAACTCTTGTCAAACACTTCATTCCGTTCCTCTTCCTTCCATAGCGCAATGCATGGAAGTAATAGGTTTGATGGTAGCGGCAATGGACATAGTTCCTTTTGCGCGCATTCATCTAAGACCATTACAACTGTGCATGCTCAGTCAGTGGAATGGGGACTATACAGACTTGTCTCCGAAGATACAAGTAAATCAGAGGACCAGAGACTCACTCCGTTGGTGGCTGTCCCTGGACAACCTGTCACTAGGGATGACCTTCCGCAGACCAGAGTGGGTCATTGTCACGACCGACGCCAGTCTGATGGGCTGGGGCGCGGTCTGGGGATCCCTGAAAGCTCAGGGTCTTTGGTCTCGGGAAGAATCTCTTCTACCGATAAATATTCTGGAACTGAGAGCGATATTCAATGCTCTCAAGGCTTGGCCTCAGCTAGCAAAGGCCAAGTTCATACGGTTTCAATCAGACAACATGACGACTGTTGCGTACATCAACCATCAGGGGGGAACAAGGAGTTCCCTGGCGATGGAAGAAGTGACCAAAATCATTCAATGGGCGGAGACTCACTCCTGCCACCTGTCTGCAATCCACATCCCAGGAGTGGAAAATTGGGAAGCGGATTTTCTGAGTCGTCAGACATTACATCCGGGGGAGTGGGAACTCCATCCGGAAATCTTTGCCCAAATTACTCATCTGTGGGGCATTCCAGACATGGATCTGATGGCCTCTCGTCAGAACTTCAAGGTTCCTTGCTACGGGTCCAGATCCAGGGATCCCAAGGCGACTCTAGTAGATGCACTAGTAGCACCTTGGACCTTCAAACTAGCTTATGTATTCCCGCCGTTTCCTCTCATCCCCAGGCTGGTAGCCAGGATCAATCAGGAGAGGGCGTCGGTGATCTTGATAGCTCCTGCGTGGCCACGCAGGACTTGGTATGCAGATCTGGTGAATATGTCATCGGCTCCACCATGGAAGCTACCTTTGAGACGAGACCTTCTTGTTCAAGGTCCGTTCGAACATCCGAATCTGGTCTCACTCCAGCGGACTGCTTGGAGATTGAACGCTTGATCTTATCAAAACGAGGGTTCTCAGATTCTGTTATTGATACTCTTGTTCAGGCCAGAAAGCCTGTAACTAGAAAAATTTACCACAAAATATGGAAAAAATATATCTGTTGGTGTGAATCTAAAGGATTCCCTTGGGACAAGGTAAAGATTCCTAAGATTCTATCCTTTCTTCAAGGAGGATTGGAGAAAGGATTATCTGCAAGTTCCTTGAAGGGACAGATTTCTGCCTTGTCTGTGTTACTTCACAAAAAGCTGGCAGCTGTGCCAGATGTTCAAGCCTTTGTTCAGGCTCTGGTTAGAATCAAGCCTGTTTACAAACCTTTGACTCCTCCTTGGAGTCTCAACTTAGTTCTTTCAGTTCTTCAGGGGGTTCCGTTTGAACCCTTACATTCCGTTGATATTAAGTTATTATCTTGGAAAGTTTTGTTTTTGGTTGCAATTTCTTCTGCTAGAAGAGTTTCAGAATTATCTGCTCTGCAGTGTTCTCCTCCTTATCTGGTGTTCCATGCAGATAAGGTGGTTTTACGTACTAAGCCTGGTTTTCTTCCAAAAGTTGTTTCTAACAAAAACATTAACCAGGAGATAGTCGTGCCTTCTTTGTGTCCGAAACCAGTTTCGAAGAAGGAACGTTTGTTGCACAATTTGGATGTTGTTCGCGCTCTAAAATTCTATTTAGATGCTACAAAGGATTTTAGACAAACATCTTCCTTGTTTGTTGTTTATTCTGGTAAAAGGAGAGGTCAAAAAGCAACTTCTACCTCTCTCTCTTTTTGGATTAAAAGCATCATCAGATTGGCTTACGAGACTGCCGGACGGCAGCCTCCTGAAAGAATCACAGCTCATTCCACTAGGGCTGTGGCTTCCACATGGGCCTTCAAGAACGAGGCTTCTGTTGATCAGATATGTAGGGCAGCGACTTGGTCTTCGCTGCACACTTTTACCAAATTTTACAAGTTTGATACTTTTGATTCTTCTGAGGCTATTTTTGGGAGAAAGGTTTTGCAAGCCGTGGTGCCTTCCATTTAGGTGACCTGATTTGCTCCCTCCCTTCATCCGTGTCCTAAAGCTTTGGTATTGGTTCCCACAAGTAAGGATGACGCCGTGGACCGGACACACCTATGTTGGAGAAAACAGAATTTATGTTTACCTGATAAATTACTTTCTCCAACGGTGTGTCCGGTCCACGGCCCGCCCTGGTTTTTTAATCAGGTCTGATAATTTATTTTCTTTAACTACAGTCACCACGGTATCATATGGTTTCTCCTATGCAAATATTCCTCCTTAACGTCGGTCGAATGACTGGGGTAGGCGGAGCCTAGGAGGGATCATGTGACCAGCTTTGCTGGGCTCTTTGCCATTTCCTGTTGGGGAAGAGAATATCCCACAAGTAAGGATGACGCCGTGGACCGGACACACCGTTGGAGAAAGTAATTTATCAGGTAAACATAAATTCTGTTTTTAATGTTTATTATATGGTTTTTTTTCTTTCATGATTCAGATAGAGCATGCAATTTTAAGCAACTAATTTACTCCTATTATCAATTTTTCTTTGTTCTCTTTTTATTTGAAAAAAAGCAGGAATATAAGCTTAGGAGCCGGACCATTTTTAGTTCAGAACCTGGGTAGCACTTGCTGATTGGTGGCTACATTTAGCCACCAATCAGCAAGCGCTACCCAGGTGCTGAACCAAAAATTGGCTGGCTCTTATGTTTACATTTCTGCTTTTCAAATGAAGATAACAAAGAAAAAATTCTAATAGGAGTAAATTAGAAAGTTGCTTAAGAATGCATGCTCTAGCCGAATCGTAAAATAAAAAATTTGGATTTCATATTCCTTTAAGAAAGATATATACATATATAGTTTGGTACCTTGTCTTATACTGCATTATCTATGTGTTTCCCTTTAAACTAGCACTTTAGTGTTGAAAGTAACCTTAATATAAATGTCTTAATCACGTAAGCCTGAGGAGACCAGCAGTAAATGGGTCTTGTAGAACTTCTATGTGAAATACTAATTAACTGCTGACTAGATTAGGCAGCTGGTTGTTATTTGAGAGAATAAAAGGTGTATTTCTGCTTAAGGGCATTTGTTTTATCCCAAAGGTTAATTGACTTTCATTTCTTCTCACAGAATGTGAGTTACTTAAGACTGTAATTAGGCAGCTTCATAATAATTAAGACGCATTAACAAAGGTGATGTTTTTGTTTGCCAGCAGCTTACAAGGCAGACGGTGACTGATCCATCATCATTGTACATTGACTTCTTGCCACTCAATTACTTAATTAAGATGCTTTCAGAAGTGGAGGATCAAGGTAACGTTTGTCTTTTTCCCATGTCAACAAATATTCTGTAATAGATCTGTCATTCATCTGGATACTTTAAAACGTAGTATACAAAGTCAGCTCGAGAGCAGCAGTGAGCTACTGGGAGCTAGCTAAGTATACAAAGTCAGCTTGAGAGCAGCAGTGAGCTACTGGGAGCTAGCTAAGTATACAAAGTCAGCTTGAGAGCAGCAGTGAGCTACTGGGAGCTAGCTAAGTATACAAAGTCAGCTTGAGAAAAGCAGGGAGCTACTGGGAGCTAGCTAAGTATACAAAGTCAGCTCGAGAGCAGCAATGCACTACTGTGAGCTAGCTAAGTATACAAAGTCAGCTTGAGAGCAGCAGTGAGCTACTGGGAGCTAGCTAAGTATACAAAGTCAGCTCGAGAGCAGCAATGAGCTACTGGGAGCTAGCTAAGTATACAAAGTCAGTTTGAGAGCAGCAATGCACTACTGGGAGCTAGCTAAGTATACAAAGTCAACTCGAGAGCAGCAATGCACTACTGGGAGCTAGCCAAGTATACAAAGTTAACTCGAGAGCAGCAATGCACTACTGGGAGCTAGCTAAGTATACAAAGTTAACTCGAGAGCTGCAGTGCACTACTGGGAGCTAGCTAAGTATACAAAGTCAGCTTGAGAGCAGCAATGCTCTACTGGGAGCTAGCTAAGTATACAAAGTCAGCTCGAGATCAGCAGTGAGCTACTGGGAGCTAGCTAAGTATACAAAGTCAGCTCGAGAGCAGCAGTGAGCTACTGGGCGCTAGCTAAGTATACAAAGTCAGCGCTAGAGCAGCAGTGAGCTACTGGGAGCTAGCTAAGTATACAAAGTCAGCTCGAGAGCAGCAGTGAGCTACTGGAAGCTAGCTAAGTATACAAAGTCAGCGCTAGAGCAGCAATGCACTACTGGGAGCTAGCTAAGTATACAAAGTCAGCTCGAGAGCAGCAATTCACTACTGGGAGCTAGCTAAGTATACAGTGTCAGCTCGAGAGCAGCAATGCACTACTGGGAGCTAGCTAAGTATACAAAGTCAGCTCGAGAGCAGCAATGCACTACTGGGAGCTAGCTAAGTATACAAAGTCAGCGCTAGAGCAGCAGTGAGCTACTGGGAGCTAGCTAAGTATACAAAGTCAGCTCAAGGGCAGCAGTGAGCTAGTGGGATCTAGCTAAATATATCTGGTGAACCAATGACAGGAGACAAATGTGTGTAGCAACCAATCACCAGTTAGCTCCCAGTAGTACATTGCTACATATCTGGTAAGCCAATGACAGGAGACAAATGTGAGTAGCCAGCAATCACCAGCTAGCTCCCAGTAGTGCATTGCTGCTGCTGAGGATATGTACATATAATTTTCAACACAGAATAACAAGAGAACAATGTAAATTTGATAACTGATGTAAAGTTTTTTTAAATTTCATGCTCTGTGATGAAAATTTAATTTTGACTTTCCTATCCCATTAACTTGTATTTATATGTAATCCTTTAGTATAACAAAATTACAATGTTTTAGTAAATGTAATGTAGGTGACTGTCTGTAGTAAATGTAATGTAGGTGACTGTCTGTAGTAAATGTAATGTAGGTGACTGTCTGTAGTAAATGTCATGTAGGTGATTGGAGTAAATGTCATGTAGGTGATTGGAGTAAATGTCATGTAGGTGACTGCAGTAAATGTCATGTAGGTGACTGCAGTAAATGTCATGTAGGTGACTGCAGTAAATGTCATGTAGGTGACTGCAGTAAATGTCATGTAGGTGACTGCAGTAAATGTCATGTAGGTGACTGCAGTAAATGTCATGTAGGTGACTGCAGTAAATGTCATGTAGGTGACTGCAGTAAATGTCATGTAGGGAGACTGCAGTAAATGTCATGTAGGTGATTGCAGTAAATGTCATGTAGGTGATTGCAGTAAATGTCATGTAGGTGACTGCAGTAAATGTCATGTAGGTGACTGCAGTAAATGTCATGTAGGTGACTGGAGTAAATGTCATGTAGGTGACTGCAGTAAATGTCATGTAGGTGACTGACTGTAGTAAATGTCATGTAGGTGACTGCAGTAAATGTCATGTAGGTGACTGCAGTAAATGTAATGTAGGTGACTGGAGTAAATGGACCATTGTAGGTGTATGCAAGTAAATGTACATGTAGGTGACGTGAGTAAATGTCATGTAGGTGATTGCAGTAAAATGACATGTAGGTGATTTGCTGTAAATGCATGTAGTGATTAGAGTATAATGTCCTGTAGGTGACTGCAGTAAATGTCATGTAGGTGACTGCAGTAAATGTCATGTAGGTGACTGCAGTAAATGTCATGTAGGTGACTGCAGTAAATGTCATGTAGGTGACTGCAGTAAATGTCATGTAGGTGACTGCAGTAAATGTCATGTAGGTGACTGCAGTAAATGTCATGTAGGTGATTGCAGTAAATGTCATGTAGGTGATTGCAGTAAATGTCATGTAGGTGACTGCAGTAAATGTCATGTAGGTGACTGCAGTAAATGTCATGTAGGTGACTGCAGTAAATGTCATGTAGGTGACTGTCTGTAGTAAATGTCATGTAGGTGACTGCAGTAAATGTCATGTAGGTGACTGCAGTAAATGTCATGTAGGTGATTGCAGTAAATGTCATGTAGGTGACTGCAGTAAATGTCATGTAGGTGACTGCAGTAAATGTCATGTAGGTGACTGCAGTAAATGTCATGTAGGTGATTGCAGTAAATGTCATGTAGGTGACTGCAGTAAATGTCATGTAGGTGATTGCAGTAAATGTCATGTAGGTGACTGCAGTAAATGTCATGTAGGTGACTGCAGTAAATGTCATGTAGGTGATTGCAGTAAATGTCATGTAGGTGACTGCAGTAAATGTCATGTAGGTGACTGCAGTAAATGTCATGTAGGTGATTGCAGTAAATGTCATGTAGGTGATTGCAGTAAATTCATTAGTGACTGCAGTATGTCAGTAGTGACTGCAGTAAATGTCATGTAGGTGACTAGCAGTAAATGTCATTGTAGGTGACTGCAGTAAATGTCATGTAGGTGAATGCAGTAATGTCATGTAGGTGACTGCAGTAAATGTCATGTAGGTGAATGCAGTAAATGTCATGTAGGTGACTGCAGTAAATGTCAGGTAGGTGATTGCAGTAAATGTCATGTAGGTGACTGCAGTAAATGTCATGTAGGTGATTGCAGTAAATGTCATGTAGGTGACTGCAGTAAATGTCATGTAGGTGACTGCAGTAAATGTCATGTAGGTGACTGCAGTAAATGTCATGTAGGTGATTGCAGTAAATGTCATGTAGGTGATTGCAGTAAATGTCATGTAGGTGATTGCAGTAAATGTCATGTAGGTGATTGCAGTAAATGTCATGTAGGTGACTGGAGTAAATGTCATGTAGGTGATTGCAGTAAATATGTAGGTGATTGCAGTAAATGTCATGTAGGTGATTGCAGTAAATATGTAGGTGATTGCAGTAAATGTCATGTAGGTGACTGCAGTAAATATGTAGGTGATTGCAGTAAATGTCATGTAGGTGACTGCAGTAAATATGTAGGTGATTGCAGTAAATGTCATGTAGGTGATTACAGTAAATGTCATGTAGGTGACTGCAGTAAATATGTAGGTGATTGCAGTAAATGTCATGTAGGTGATTGCAGTAAATATGTAGGTGATTGCAGTAAATGTCATGTAGGTGACTGCAGTAAATATGTAGGTGATTGCAGTAAATGTCATGTAGGTGATTACAGTAAATGTCATGTAGGTGACTGCAGTAAATATGTAGGTGATTGCAGTAAATGTCATGTAGGTGATTGCAGTAAATATGTAGGTGATTGCAGTAAATGTCATGTAGGTGACTGCAGTAAATATGTAGGTGATTGCAGTAAATGTCATGTAGGTGACTGTCTGTAGTAAATGTCATGTAGGTGACTGCAGTAAATGTCATGTAGGTGACTGCAGTAAATGTCATGTAGGTGATTGCAGTAAATGTCATGTAGGTGATTGCAGTAAATGTCATGTAGGTGATTGCAGTAAATGTCATGTAGGTGATTGCAGTAAATGTCATGTAGGTGACTGCAGTAAATGTCATGTAGGTGATTGCAGTAAATGTCATGTAGGTGACTGCAGTAAATGTCATGTAGGTGATTGCAGTAAATGTCATGTAGGTGACTGTCTGTAGTAAATGTCATGTAGGTGATTGCAGTAAATGTCATGTAGGTGACTGCAGTAAATGTCATGTAGGTGACTGCAGTAAATGTCATGTAGGTGATTGCAGTAAATGTCATGTAGGTGACTGTCTGTAGTAAATGTCATGTAGGTGATTGCAGTAAATGTCATGTAGGTGATTGCAGTAAATGTCATGTAGGTGATTGCAGTAAATGTCATGTAGGTGACTGCAGTAAATGTCATGTAGGTGACTGCAGTAAATGTCATGTAGGTGACTGCAGTAAATGTCATGTAGGTGACTGCAGTAAATGTCATGTAGGTGACTGTCTGTAGTAAATGTCATGTAGGTGACTGCAGTAAATGTCATGTAGGTGACTGCAGTAAATGTCATGTAGGTGATTGCAGTAAATGTCATGTAGGTGATTGCAGTAAATGTCATGTAGGTGATTGCAGTAAATGTCATGTAGGTGATTGCAGTAAATGTCATGTAGGTGACTGCAGTAAATGTCATGTAGGTGACTGCAGTAAATGTCATGTAGGTGACTGCAGTAAATGTCATGTAGGTGACTGCAGTAAATGTCATGTAGGTGACTGCAGTAAATGTCATGTAGGTGATTGCAGTAAATGTCATGTAGGTGACTGCAGTAAATGTCATGTAGGTGATTGCAGTAAATGTCATGTAGGTGACTGCAGTAAATGTCATGTAGGTGACTGCAGTAAATGTCATGTAGGTGATTGCAGTAAATGTCATGTAGGGTGATTGCAGTAAATGTCATGTAGGTGACTGCAGTAAATGTCATGTAGGTGATTGCAGTAAATGTCATGTCGGGTGATTGCAGTAAATGTCATGTAGGTGATTGCAGTAAATGTCATGTAGGTGATTGCAGTAAATGTCATGTAGGTGATTGCAGTAAATGTCATGTAGGTGATTGCAGTAAATGTCATGTAGGTGATCTGCAGTTAAATGTCATGTAGGTGGACTGCGAGTAAATGTCATGTAGGTGACTGTCTGTAGTAAATGTCATGTAGGTGATTGCAGTAAATGTCATTGTAATGGTGATTGCAGGTAAATGTCATGTAGGTGATTGCAGTAAATGTCATGTAGGTGACTGGAGTAAATGTCATGTAGGTGATTGCAGTAAATGTCATGTAGGTGACTGGAGTAAATGTCATGTAGGTGATTGCAGTAAATGTCATGTAGGTGACTTGCAGTAAATGTCATGTAGGTGACTGGAGTAAATGTCATGTAGGTGACTGTCTGTAGTAAATGTCATGTAGGTGACTGCAGTAAATGTCATGTAGGTGACTGCAGTAAATGTCATGTAGGTGACTGCAGTAAATGTCATGTAGGTGACTGCAGTAAATGTCATGTAGGTGACTGCAGTAAATGTCATGTAGGTGATTGCAGTAAATGTCATGTAGGTGACTGCAGTAAATGTCATGTAGGTGACTGCAGTAAATGTCATGTAGGTGACTGCAGTAAATGTCATGTAGGTGACTGCAGTAAATGTCATGTAGGTGATTGCAGTAAATGTCATGTAGGTGACTGCAGTAAATGTCATGTAGGTGATTGCAGTAAATGTCATGTAGGTGACTGCAGTAAATGTCATGTAGGTGACTGCAGTAAATGTCATGTAGGTGACTGCAGTAAATGTCATGTAGGTGACTGCAGTAAATGTCATGTAGGTGATTGCAGTAAATGTCATGTAGGTGATTGCAGTAAATGTCATGTAGGTGACTGCAGTAAATGTCATGTAGGTGACTGCAGTAAATGTCATGTAGGTGACTGCAGTAAATGTCATGTAGGTGACTGCAGTAAATGTCATGTAGGTGACTGCAGTAAATGTCATGTAGGGTGACTGCAGTAAATGTCATGTAGGTGATTGCAGTAAATGTCATGTAGGTGATTGCAGTAAATGTCATGTAGGTGACTGCAGTAAATGTCATGTAGGTGACTGCAGTAAATGTCATGTAGGTGATTGCAGTAAATGTCATGTAGGTGATTGCAGTAAATGTCATGTAGGTGACTGCAGTAAATGTCATGTAGGTGATTGCAGTAAATGTCATGTAGGTGACTGTCTGTAGTAAATGTCATGTAGGTGACTGCAGTAAATGTCATGTAGGTGACTGGAGTAAATGTCATGTAGGTGACTGGAGTAAATGTCATGTAGTGACTGCAGTAAATGTCATGTAGGGTGACTGCAGTAAATGTCATGTAGGTGATTGCAGTAAATATGTAGGTGACTGCAGTAATGTCATGTAGGTGACTGCAGTAAATGTCATGTAGGTGACTGCAGTAAATGTCATGTAGGTGATTGCAGTAAATGTCATGTAGGTGACTGCAGTAAATGTCATGTAGGTGATTGCAGTAAATGTCATGTAGGTGATTGCAGTAAATGTCATGTAGGTGATTGCAGTAAATGTCATGTAGGTGACTGCAGTAAATGTCATGTAGGTGACTGCAGTAAATGTCATGTAGGTGACTGCAGTAAATGTCATGTAGGTGACTGCAGTAAATGTCATGTAGGTGATTGCAGTAAATGTCATGTAGGTGACTGCAGTAAATGTCATGTAGGTGATTGCAGTAAATGTCATGTAGGTGACTGTCTGTAGTAAATGTCATGTAGGTGACTGCAGTAAATGTCATGTAGGTGATTGCAGTAAATGTCATGTAGGTGATTGCAGTAAATGTCATGTAGGTGACTGCAGTAAATGTCATGTAGGTGATTGCAGTAAATGTCATGTAGGTGACTGCAGTAAATGTCATGTAGGTGACTGCAGTAAATATGTAGGTGATTGCAGTAAATGTCATGTAGGTGATTGCAGTAAATATGTAGGTGATTGCAGTAAATGTCATGTAGGTGACTGCAGTAAATATGTAGGTGATTGCAGTAAATGTCATGTAGGTGATTGCAGTAAATATGTAGGTGATTGCAGTAAATGTCATGTAGGTGACTGCAGTAAATATGTAGGTGATTGCAGTAAATGTCATGTAGGTGATTGCAGTAAATGTCATGTAGGTGATTGCAGTAAATGTCATGTAGGTGATTGCAGTAAATGTCATGTAGGTGACTGCAGTAAATGTCATGTAGGTGATTGCAGTAAATGTCATGTAGGTGACTGCAGTAAATGTCATGTAGGTGATTGCAGTAAATGTCATGTAGGTGATTGCAGTAAATGTCATGTAGGTGATTGCAGTAAATGTCATGTAGGTGACTGCAGTAAATGTCATGTAGGTGACTGCAGTAAATGTCATGTAGGTGATTGCAGTAAATATGTAGGTGATTGCAGTAAATGTCATGTAGGTGATTGCAGTAAATGTCATGTAGGTGATTGCAGTAAATGTCATGTAGGTGATTGCAGTAAATGTCATGTAGGTGATTGCAGTAAATGTCATGTAGGTGATTGCAGTAAATGTCATGTAGGTGACTGCAGTAAATGTCATGTAGGTGATTGCAGTAAATGTCATGTAGGTGACTGCAGTAAATGTCATGTAGGTGATTGCAGTAAATGTCATGTAGGTGATTGCAGTAAATGTCATGTAGGTGATTGCAGTAAATGTCATGTAGGTGATTGCAGTAAATGTCATGTAGGTGATTGCAGTAAATGTCATGTAGGTGACTGCAGTAAATGTCATGTAGGTGACTGCAGTAAATGTCATGTAGGTGATTGCAGTAAATGTCATGTAGGTGATTGCAGTAAATGTCATGTAGGTGATTGCAGTAAATGTCATGTAGGTGATTGCAGTAAATGTCATGTAGGTGATTGCAGTAAATGTCATGTAGGTGATTGCAGTAAATGTCATGTAGGTGATTGCAGTAAATGTCATGTAGGTGACTGCAGTAAATGTCATGTAGGTGACTGCAGTAAATGTCATGTAGGTGATTGCAGTAAATGTCATGTAGGTGATTGGAGTAAATGTCATGTAGGTGATTGCAGTAAATGTCATGTAGGTGATTGCAGTAAATGTCATGTAGGTGATTGCAGTAAATGTCATGTAGGTGATTGCAGTAAATGTCATGTAGGTGATTGCAGTAAATGTCATGTAGGTGATTGCAGTAAATGTCATGTAGGTGACTGCAGTAAATGTCATGTAGGTGATTGCAGTAAATGTCATGTAGGTGACTGCAGTAGAAATGTCATGTAGGTGATTGCAGTAAATGTCATGTAGGTGATTGCAGTAAATGTCATGTAGGTGATTGCAGTAAATGTCATGTAGGTGACTGCAGTAAATGTCATGTAGGTGATTGCAGTAAATGTCATGTAGGTGACTGCAGTAAATGTCATGTAGGTGATTGCAGTAAATGTCATGTAGGTGATTGCAGTAAATGTCATGTAGGTGATTGCAGTAAATGTCATGTAGGTGATTGCAGTAAATGTCATGTAGGTGACTGCAGTAAATGTCATGTAGGTGACTGCAGTAAATGTCATGTAGGTGACTGCAGTAAATGTCATGTAGGTGACTGCAGTAAATGTCATGTAGGTGATTGCAGTAAATGTCATGTAGGTGACTGCAGTAAATGTCATGTAGGTGACTGCAGTAAATGTCATGTAGGTGACTGCAGTAAATGTCATGTAGGTGACTGCAGTAAATGTCATGTAGGTGATTGCAGTAAATGTCATGTAGGTGACTGCAGTAAATGTCATGTAGGTGATTGCAGTAAATGTCATGTAGGTGACTGCAGTAAATGTCATGTAGGTGACTGCAGTAAATGTCATGTAGGTGACTGCAGTAAATGTCATGTAGGTGACTGCAGTAAATGTCATGTAGGTGATTGCAGTAAATGTCATGTAGGTGATTGCAGTAAATGTCATGTAGGTGACTGCAGTAAATGTCATGTAGGTGACTGCAGTAAATGTCATGTAGGTGACTGCAGTAAATGTCATGTAGGTGACTGCAGTAAATGTCATGTAGGTGACTGCAGTAAATGTCATGTAGGTGATTGCAGTAAATGTCATGTAGGTGATTGCAGTAAATGTCATGTAGGTGATTGCAGTAAATGTCATGTAGGTGACTGCAGTAAATGTCATGTAGGTGACTGCAGTAAATGTCATGTAGGTGATTGCAGTAAATGTCATGTAGGTGACTGCAGTAAATGTCATGTAGGTGACTGCAGTAAATGTCATGTAGGTGACTGAATGTAGTAAATGTCATGTAGGTGACTGCAGTAAATGTCATGTAGGTGACTGCAGTAAATGTCATGTAGGTGACTGCAGTAAATGTCATGTAGGTGATTGCAGTAAATGTCATGTAGGTGACTGCAGTAAATGTCATGTAGGTGACTGCAGTAAATGTCATGTAGGTGACTGCAGTAAATGTCATGTAGGTGATTGCAGTAAATGTCATGTAGGTGATTGCAGTAAATGTCATGTAGGTGATTGCAGTAAATGTCATGTAGGTGATTGCAGTAAATGTCATGTAGGTGATTGCAGTAAATGTCATGTAGGTGACTGGAGTAAATGTCATGTAGGTGACTGGAGTAAATGTCATGTAGGTGACTGCAGTAAATGTCATGTAGGTGACTGCAGTAAATGTCATGTAGGTGATTGCAGTAAATGTCATGTAGGTGACTGCAGTAAATGTCATGTAGGTGATTGCAGTAAATGTCATGTAGGTGACTGCAGTAAATGTCATGTAGGTGACTGCAGTAAATGTCATGTAGGTGATTGCAGTAAATGTCATGTAGGTGATTGCAGTAAATGTCATGTAGGTGACTGCAGTAAATGTCATGTAGGTGATTGCAGTAAATGTCATGTAGGTGACTGCAGTAAATGTCATGTAGGTGATTGCAGTAAATGTCATGTAGGTGACTGCAGTAAATGTCATGTAGGTGACTGCAGTAAATGTCATGTAGGTGATTGCAGTAAATGTCATGTAGGTGATTGCAGTAAATGTCATGTAGGTGACTGTAGTAAATGTCATGTAGGTGATTGCAGTAAATGTCATGTAGGTGACTGCAGTAAATGTCATGTAGGTGATTGCAGTAAATGTCATGTAGGTGATTGCAGTAAATGTCATGTAGGTGACTGCAGTAAATGTCATGTAGGTGACTGCAGTAAATGTCATGTAGGTGACTGTCTGTAGTAAATGTCATGTAGGTGACTGTCTGTAGTAAATGTCATGTAGGTGACTGCAGTAAATGTCATGTAGGTGATTGCAGTAAATGTCATGTAGGTGACTGCAGTAAATGTCATGTAGGTGATTGTCTGCAGTAAATGTCATGTAGGTGACTGCAGTAAATGTCATGTAGGTGATTGTCTGCAGTAAATGTCATGTAGGTGACTGCAGTAAATGTCATGTAGGTGACTGCAGTAAATGTCATGTAGGTGATTGCAGTAAATGTCATGTAGGTGATTGCAGTAAATGTCATGTAGGTGATTACAGTAAATGTCATGTAGGTGACTGCAGTAAATGTCATGTAGGTGACTGCAGTAAATGTCATGTAGGTGACTGCAGTAAATGTCATGTAGGTGATTGCAGTAAATGTCATGTAGGTGATTGCAGTAAATGTCATGTAGGTGATTACAGTAAATGTCATGTAGGTGATTGCAGTAAATGTCATGTAGGTGACTGGAGTAAATGTCATGTAGGTGACTGGAGTAAATGTCATGTAGGTGATTGCAGTAAATGTCATGTAGGTGACTGCAGTAAATGTCATGTAGGTGATTGTCTGCAGTAAATGTCATGTAGGTGACTGCAGTAAATGTCATGTAGGTGATTGCAGTAAATGTCATGTAGGTGACTGCAGTAAATGTCATGTAGGTGACTGCAGTAAATGTCATGTAGGTGACTGCAGTAAATGTCATGTAGGTGATTGCAGTAAATGTCATGTAGGTGATTGGAGTAAATGTCATGTAGGTGATTGCAGTAAATGTCATGTAGGTGATTGGAGTAAATGTCATGTAGGTGATTGGAGTAAATGTCATGTAGGTGACTGCAGTAAATGTCATGTAGGTGACTGCAGTAAATGTCATGTAGGTGACTGCAGTAAATGTCATGTAGGTGACTGCAGTAAATGTCATGTAGGTGATTGCAGTAAATGTCATGTAGGTGATTGCAGTAAATGTCATGTAGGTGATTGCAGTAAATGTCATGTAGGTGATTGCAGTAAATGTCATGTAGGTGATTGCAGTAAATGTCATGTAGGTGACTGCAGTAAATGTCATGTAGGTGACTGCAGTAAATGTCATGTAGGTGACTGCAGTAAATGTCATGTAGGTGATTGCAGTAAATGTCATGTAGGTGACTGCAGTAAATGTCATGTAGGTGACTGCAGTAAATGTCATGTAGGTGATTGCAGTAAATGTCATGTAGGTGACTGCAGTAAATGTCATGTAGGTGACTGCAGTAAATGTCATGTAGGTGACTGCAGTAAATGTCATGTAGGTGACTGCAGTAAATGTCATGTAGGTGACTGCAGTAAATGTCATGTAGGTGACTGCAGTAAATGTCATGTAGGTGACTGCAGTAAATGTCATGTAGGTGACTGCAGTAAATGTCATGTAGGTGACTGCAGTAAATGTCATGTAGGTGACTGCAGTAAATGTCATGTAGGTGATTGTCTGTAGTAAATGTCATGTAGGTGATTGTCTGTAGTAAATGTCATGTAGGTGACTGCAGTAAATGTCATGTAGGTGACTGCAGTAAATGTCATGTAGGTGACTGTCTGTAGTAAATGTCATGTAGGTGACTGTCTGTAGTAAATGTCATGTAGGTGACTGCAGTAAATGTCATGTAGGTGATTGCAGTAAATGTCATGTAGGTGACTGTCTGTAGTAAATGTCATGTAGGTGACTGTCTGTAGTAAATGTCATGTAGGTGACTGTCTGTAGTAAATGTCATGTAGGTGATTGCAGTAAATGTCATGTAGGTGACTGTCTGCAGTAAATGTCATGTAGGTGACTGTCTGCAGTAAATGTCATGTAGGTGACTGTCTGTAGTAAATGTCATGTAGGTGACTGTCTGTAGTAAATGTCATGTAGGTGACTGTCTGTAGTAAATGTCATGTAGGTGACTGTCTGTAGTAAATGTCATGTAGGTGACTGTCTGTAGTAAATGTCATGTAGGTGACTGTCTGTAGTAAATGTCATGTAGGTGACTGCAGTAAATGTCATGTAGGTGACTGTCTGCAGTAAATGTCATGTAGGTGACTGTCTGTAGTAAATGTCATGTAGGTGACTGTCTGTAGTAAATGTCATGTAGGTGACTGTCTGTAGTAAATGTCATGTAGGTGACTGTCTGTAGTAAATGTCATGTAGGTGACCGTTATACAGAGTTATCAATCGCTTTCTTTTCATGCTTTTGTTTCACATGTAGAATATTATTCCCCACACAGTTTAGACTAAGCTGTATCACATGATACGTTCATACATGTGGTAAAATGCCGAGCCTTTATCTGGTGCTACTTAACCAAGAAATTGGAATTACAGGAGTAAAGTTTCGTTTTTTTTAATTTGTTACTGCTGTTATGAAAATACTATTAAAACTCAAGAGTAACTATAAAAGTATCTTAACCTCTTCGCTACCGGGACTTTCCGAGAAGAACTTGCCTAAAATACCAGAGGATTTTTAGCATTTTTGCTATCACTCTATTTAAACAGAAATAGAGCCTTGTTTTTGTAAGTAGACAACACAAGGTATTGATCTAGGCCCAGTTTGGTATATTTCATGCCACCAGATCATCGATCAAATGCGATGATATAAAAAAAGCCTTCATTTTTTCACTGAAATTATTTACATTCTGCTTGTGTAATCGTGGCACAAATGATTATAAAAGCTTCTCTGGGATCCCCATTGTTCAGAAATAGCAGACGCACATTTCTTTGCCATTTCTTTTTGGTCATAATGCCACTAATTGCAGCTGAGCACCACACATATTATTCCTGGCAGTGAAGGGGTTAATTAGGTAACGTGTAAGGTTAATTTTCATCTTAATATGAGGAGAGTCCACGGCTTCATTTCTTACTTGTGGAAATACAGAATCTGGCCACCAGGAGGAGGCAAAGACACCCCAGCCAAAGGCTTAAATACCTCCCCCACTCCCCTCATCCCCCAGTCATTCTTTGCCTTTTGTTACAGGAGGATGGCAAAGAAGTGTCAGATTCGGAGTAGTCTCTTATGGAGGGTAGTACTCTTCGCTATGGGACTGGAGTTTTAAAGGGACAGTAAAGTCAAAACTAAACTTTCATGATTCAGATAGGGCATGCAATTTTAAACAACTTTCCAATTTACTTTTATCATCAAATTTGCTTTGTTCCCTTGGTGGTATTTTTGAAAAGCTAAACCTAGCTAGGCTCAAACTGATTTCTAAACCGTTGAAAACCGCCTCCTAGCTCAGAGCATTTTGAAAGTTTTTCACAGTTAGACTGTGCTAGTTCACATGTGTCATATAGATAACATTGGGCTCACTCCCGTGAAGTTATTTAGGAGTCTTCACTGATTAACTACACTGCATGTCTGTCAAAGGCACTTAGATAAGGAGGCTGTCTGCAAAGGCTTAGATACAAGGTAATCACAGAGGTAAAAAGTATATTAATATAACTGTGTTGGCTATGCAAAAACGGGGAATGGGTAATAAAGGGATTATCTATCTTTTTAAATAAGAAAAATGTTGGTGTTGACTGTCCCTTTAAGTAGTCTTGTCAGCCTCTCAGTGAGAGCATTGATGAATGTTAGGGTCAGGAGATGCAGGGAGATTCTTTCTGCGAAACCATCCAGACTTGTATTAACAGCTCCTAAGCAATCAGTGTTGACGAGTTTCATTGCCTTCTTCTATCACTCAAGTCCATGTCAGGTGCGATGCTACAAGACTGTCAAACTTAAGAGGCTGTGTGTCTGTTCCACGGCGATGATTCTGGTAATTTTATCTTATATGATAATGTAAGAAGACAGGGTCACAGTGTGACTCCTTTATCTGTATGAAATCAAGGGTTAATATCTCCGGAAGGGGATTATTGAACAGGGGGGATTTATACATGATTTACTTTATTATGTTTTATGCTGCAACATATGTGAGATGTGGCTCTGGCAGATGTGAGAACATTCAGGTTTTACTTTCATTTTGGATAACTGCGCAGCCTGTCAGTTTAGCACGCTTTTCTCCCTGCGGCAGGGGTGGTCCTGCATGGCACTCCATGTGACCGGGTGTGGCCTCGTTAACTTCCTCTTTTCTGACCGTGCGGTTTGCAGGAGACGAAGCAGTTTCTCTTTGGGGCCTGGGTCATAGGAGGTGGTGAGTGCCCCGGCCATTGGGGGTATAGAGGTGCCATTTAATTTTCTGTAGTCTATCGTAAAAGTGCAAGCTATGGAGGACTCTGATGCATTAGAGCAGAGCTTTCCAAACTTTTCATGTTGGTGACACTTTTTAGACCTTCATCATTTTGCGACACAGTAATTCAGTTGTACTAGCAAACAGGAGGTTAAACTAACTTGTTTTAGGAGATACGGACAGATACATAAATTATATAATAACGAAATGTATTTACAAGTAACAGTATGTGCAAGACTTATAAAAAAAGGTTTAATAACACCAATAGCTACTTACTATTTTAATGGGATGTATGAGGTTGATGGGATGAACACAGTTTCTGAATATTTTGTGGAATATTAGATAAAGACACTCTCACATCTCATGATCAAGCATTTTTAAGCTTCCACTTCCTATCCATATATCAAGAGCAGGAGCAGCAATGCACTACTGGGAGCTAGCTGCAAAAAAAACAAAACACTTTGACTTCTGACTTCAGCTCAGAGTTTATGCTGCTGCCCTCAGAGCTCGGTGAGTCTGATTGACTACTGCCCGCGCTGCAAACACACTGCTGTCCCACTCACTGACTATACGTGCAGTCATGTGCCGATTGAGGAGGCTACATGTGCAGTTAGGAGCCAATGAGCCGCCAATGGGAATAGTTTCAGTTCCCACTGAGCTGCGCCAAAAGGTTAAGATGATCTGTGACCCACTAGGTATCAATCACGTGTCAACCACGTGATATGCATAGCAGGCAGTCAGAAAGTCGGAAACCAAAAAAAAATGTAAAAATAATTTTAAATTCCAAAAAATTTGTGCTGAAGCAGGGACACACCTACAGACTGCTGCCGACACACTGTCACGACACACAGTTTGGAAAGAACCAAATCTAATACCTGGTTTTTGTTGTGAGGAGGCTACGGTATACCCACCTGCTCAATTATGTTCCACATTCCTTGATAAAGTAGTTATATCTAAAAAGAACAAGATGTTTAGTACCACTGAGCCATCTACCTCTGAGGGGTTTACCTATATCGTTAGATTAGTTTACCTATATCGTTGGATTAGTTTACCTATATCGTTAGATTAGTTTACCTATATCGTTGGATTAGTTTACCTATATCGTTAGATTAGTTTACCTATATCGTTAGATTAGTTTACCTATATCGTTAGACGGATACTATCCTGCACTATATGCAGATTATTACCATTCTGCCTTTGTTTTTATTTTGAAACAATATTGCATATTGTAAGCCATTTTTTTGCTTTTTATAATTGGAACAAGCCATTCACTCAGTAACAATTGTTTCTATTTTAAAGTAGTCACTGTAAAACCACATAGCTTCATTTTAGCAACATTTGCTCAATCTAGATTATTTTATCTTTGTCTCTAGAGTCTAGACAGACAATATCCCGCATCAGATGCAGATTATAACTGTTCTGTCTTTATTCTATTTTTGAAACAGTTACCGCATATTTTCAAGCTAATATCTTGTATTTTATTTTATCTTATGTGTTTTATAAACTGTGCATATTTTTCTAACTAGATGGTATTCTAATATTTATTGTACATCAGTAACTTAGTTCTTTCCTCAATCTGGTATACACATTTGTTGAAAACCATTGCTGGACTTAACCTTTTGAGCTATATAAAATATATAGTTTCTTTTTACCTCTGTTAAAACAAAACAATCCATATATTTATTCTCTATGTATTTTTTTATATAAATATAAGTTACATATACTTATTTAGTTTTGTCTTGTTATTACTATTCGATAACCAGTATAACTGGATGACGGCTATCTCATATTCTTTTTTTATACATATGTTAAAATTATTTAGCGTACTGTAGCCTCTTGTGAGGCGCTCCTTCAAACAACACTTTTCTCACTTATCAAGGACAATTACTTTGGGCAATTGTTCCACTTAGAAGTTGAGCAAGTACGGTTTACATTTGGCGCTTTACTCTACATTACACTCCCTATATAATTAATGAAAGAAACATTTTGGGTTTTATATCTCTTTAACGGTAACTATCCCATATCCCTTTTTGTGCACATAATCTGATGTCTTACAGGAACGTAAATCTAGGTAAACGAGTTGGTTTTAAAATTCAGTTTATTGACAGCATTACAACAAAGAGTGTATTTCTTTTATCGGTGATTATAATTGTATCATTTCATTGTTTTCCAGCTTTAAACCCTTTTGAAGAAGATAACATAGATGCCGCATATCTAGAAGAGATCGCCTTGAAACAAACTACACAGCTGCTTGGCTTACAAAGGAAATAGACACACAATAACGTTTTCTTTCTATCAGAAGCCATCCTGCATATACATCCTGCACATACTTTTGAAAGAAAAGGGAACAGGGCTAATATAAATGGTATTGTACAGTATGTGAATATAGTAATTCTATTTTATTCGCATTCAGTGCATTAAAAGGACATTATAGTGCACAGGCGATGATTTGTTAGGACATGTCATTTTAGCTATAGTAACTCTACTTTGTATTTTTAACCTCTGCACGGGTTTAAACACATAGTTAAAGTACCACTCAAGAGTTGCAGACAACTGCTGGTCGACCCAGCTGCACAATTGCCTCTGCTGATTGGCTCAGCAGCTGTATTCACTAATGCTCAACAGTTCTCTGTGGCTCCTGAGAGGTACTTAAGCTATGTATTTAACCACTTTGCAGAGGTTAAATACATAGCATTGCAGGGTCACTAGTGCTAAAATTACATGCTAAAATTAGCGCATGCAGTTTGCACTTTTATGTCCCTTTTAAATATGTTATATAGTCTATTGTAATTCCACAAACAGCATCAAATGAATGTGGAAATTCTAACATCTATGATTCATGCTAATAATTTATTATATCTAACAATGTAGCTCTAAATGTAAAGGTACAAGTAAAAAAAAAAAATGCTAAAACTGAAATGAATAATTATTGTAAACTGACATTTGTAAATAATTATGGCTTGTTCATGCAACTAAATTCTAGTATCAGTATTTCTTTCTGCAAAAATTCTCAATTCAATATTTCACATATTTTTGGATATAAATTAAGTTCCAGAAATCTGTGCAATAGTTGGATGTTCGAGTTGATAAAGCACTGGCGTGTTTAACCTCTTCATTGCCATGCAACACAGCCGAGGGGTTTAACAGTTCTTAAAATGAATACAGGGCATACATCTGTATTTATTCATAACAAGTAGGCATTGATCTATATTTATTCATTTGTTTTTAATAATAATGACATAAAACATTAAATATTTCACACTTTATTTCATATTTAATGGCAATAATTTAAACAAACACTTTAAGAAATACTTTTATTATAGACTTCTTGTGAAAATATTACATTCTTCATTAACTTGACACATGCAACTGGTCGGAATAAATGAAGGTTTTCTTGCTGTACTTAGAGGCATGTCGCCCTCCACCAGTAAATCAGAGGCAGTTGACCTTCTCAGCCAATGAGAGACCAGGGGGGGGGGAATATTCAATAGCTGCTCTTCCATAACATGAAAGAATAATTGTAAGTACAGTGTCCCTTATGTTTTTGTGCAAGGCTGTGGCTGGCGGAGCCCATCGTGTCCATACATATTCTTCATTTTCTCTCTGCATCTCTTAAAATCCATCACAATGGTCATTAATTAAGTAATAATATAAGCATGATTTGGCTGCAGTCTTAGATTTCAATAGGTTTTATAGTTGGCTTCCGTATGTGCCGCATGTTTGAGCCAGGCTCGCTCGGTTTGAACGGTGCTAGACCTCCGTAGGGCCGCGGTAGAGGAAGGGCATTTTCATTCTCAGGGATGTACGCGTTGGGGCGCTGTTCAGCTGTGGTGAACACACCACTTGACAATGTGCGTTGCTGTTCCACTTCTGCAATCTATAAGGGATCAATATGCAGAATCTTTAGTCTTTTGATGTTTATAATACTATGAGACTGTATATACTGACATATCTGCAGCAATATGTTGCTTTTGTCTCTGGACTGACATTGCATTATGTTAAGTTTGTAACCATGTGCAATATTTCGGATTTCTTTCTGTATCTGGCATTCGCTTAGTTCCCACACTGGCTACAAATGTGCAGCAGAAAATATATTTTTTTCACAGATATTTTATGCTGCACTTTTGTTCTAATATATCTGGTGTTGGATCTACTGATTTGTTGGAAAAAGAGAGCGATTTTGTTATTTGATTGCAAAATAAATAATAAAATCCAAAATATTGCACCTGTCTAATAGATTGTAAAACTGTTGCACTATATTCATTAGAGATTTCTTTCCACTAAGAGAAAATGCCTAAGCTGTGTTTTTCTATGTAGCATTTACTTCCACACTTGAGTATAGGCTCTGTATAGAATGACATCAGAGTTGGAGTTTATTTTCTCAATAGAGGGAAAGTTCTCAGCTCAGTGAAAATAGCCTATAGTGTAATGGTCTCGGTGTATGTAAATATCAGTTTGTGTAAATGTCATCTTGTGACTTTATTAATGTTCATAAACTGTTCTGATCTTTTATAAAACTTTATAAATCAAATTACTGTATTTAAATAATGAATATGTGAAAAAATATTGTGTTTAAACTTGTAAACAATAACATTTGATATGAATATTTTGATGTAATAAATACTTAAGCTCATGGAATCGTATGTCTTTGTCATGATATCGGATACATAAGTCTGTCTATAATGTCACATCAGGGCAGATTAGGTGCTGAAATTATTGAATATCTACGTGCTCTGTACTTCTGAACTAATAGAGAAATTAGCACACACAAGCTAATTGCAGATCGCCTTCGTTGTTATGTTAACCTTAAAGGAACACTCAATTCAAAATTAAACTTTTATGATTCAGATAAAGCAGCAATTTTAAACAACTAGTCAATTTACTTCCGTTAATAAAATGTGCACAGTCTTTTTATATTTACACTTTTAGAGTCACCAGCTCCTACTGAGCATGTGCAAGAATTCACAGAATATACGTATATGCATTTGTGATTGGCTGATGGCTGTCACATGACGCAGTGGGAGTGGAAATAGATATAACTTTGAAATTTTTCAGAAAAAAATGTACTACTCATTTGAAGTTCATACTAAGTGGTATTGCATTGTCTTGTTATCTTGCATTTGTTAATTATGCATGTCTACTGTATTTACTGGTCCTTTAAAACATACATTTTATTACAATTTAAAAATAAAAAAGTATTAAGAATTAAATATCGAATTGTCTATTCCTAGTGGGGGGAACTATTAAAGGGACATTTAAGTAAAAATGTATCTTTCATGGGTCAGATAGTGAATGCTGGTGATTTTTGGCTACGTACATATGCTTCTTGTCGTGTCTCACCACATGTGTTTAGCTTGCCCCCAGTAGTGCACTGCTGCTATGGGGTTGATTTTATGTGTTTAACCCATTTTTTAAGGTTAAACACACATCTATCTGCTAGCAAAAGTGCAGTAATAACACGATTTAACATGATAGACATTTCATTTTGCTCTTTTATGTCCCTTTAAAAGAAATCAACTCACACAATCGTACAATTATAGACTCCTATACATATACAATGTGAACTCTTGCACATGCTCAGTAGTAACGGGTGCCTCAGAAAGTGTGCATATAAAAAGACTAAGCACAATTTGATAATGGAAGTAAATTTTAAAGTTTAAAATTGCATCCTCTATTTGAATCACTAAATTTTAATTTTGACTTTAGTGTCCCTTTAAAGAGAGAAGGGCTCAAATCAAGCAGTGCTAAATATAGTTGTTGCTCAAATTTAATAAAATCAAGTGTTTGCTTAATAAGTACTGTTATACATTGGTGTGGATCTGGCAACTGAAAAAAATGCCCGAATACTTAACAGAAGCAAGGTCCAATAAGGCTCCAATAACATCTGTTTGTCTCTTGATAACACACCAATGATTTAAAAATGTTAATGAACCAGGACGGTACCAAACCGCAACCTATGGGGTAGGTAACAATAAAATAGAATGTTCAAATATACCTAAATGTTCATACTCGTACCCTTGTTTTACGATTATTCGAAGAAGAAAATGCCCCTCCTTTGGGGATTTTTTTAAAAAAAAAACATTTTTAAATTAGGTACCACCACCGTAAACACCTGATGCATATTTTATTTAACATTGTCCGAAGTGCGAGTGTGCCTGATCTAATACCTACTTAAATTGTCACATTGTCCAGTCATATTATCAAAAATACACAGCACTCTCTCACATTAGCCAACCGCTGATCTATCCAAAATCATAACCAGCTAACATCCACAGAAATAACTTGGCCACACCAAATCAGATAAACAATACAACTGAAAGGAACGTTCAGTTTTAATGCTCCACTCTCATCATATAGTTTGTAATGAACTTACTCTTGCATTTTCTTCCTTGTCCAGCTGACGTCTTCTCACGTCACGCACAATCCTTTTCCACTCAAGTTCCGTATCTTCACTCGGCGGCAGCCCTTGCCCCATCCTAGTGTAGCAAGCCTCTACAAAATTCTCCTTGTCCCTTACCTCTTGTTGGAGTTTTATGGCATTTGCTTGCTGCATTGACAATTCAGCAATGAGAGACATCAATTTACGCGTTGCCTCTTTTATCTTCGTCTGCAGTTCATTCATCTGCCCAAACATTTACAATTATTGAGTGTTTTTCATCAATATATCAATACATTTTCTAAAACCTACTCTAGGGTAGATCATATTCTAGTAGTTACTGTATTCTAGCACCAACACAAATACTCATTATAGTCTGAAAATTAGACTGTTACTACCAGTTGTTTTCTTCTTAAAGGGACATTGTACACTAGATTTTTCTTTGCATAAATGTTTTGTAGATGATCCATTTATATAGCCCACCTGGGGGTGAGTTTGTAAAAATGAATAGTTATTTTTAAATAATATTGTGCTGATTTTCAGACTCTTAACCAAGCCCCTAAGTTTTAGATGTATACTGACTTCAGATTGATTCTGTTTGTATAATGGGTCTTTTCATATGCAGGGGAGGGGAGAGGGTCTGCTCTCAGCCCCTTTCAGTGGGTGTCCAAGCCTAACCACATCAGCAGTGCTAAATTGAGAGCTTCTAAGGAAGTTTCAGTAACACTTCATATTCTTCTTTATAGTAGTGTGTATTATATGTAGTTATATGAAAATTTGTGTATAATATCCCTTTAAGTTGGTATATTCAGTTAAGCAATATGTGTGAAAATGCAACTCTCTCTCTATGCCCCAAGTTTTGTTCTAGTATTCTCTGTAATGGGATTTTCACTCTACAATATCTTAAGAACAGTTCACAGCAATGTAGGTCTAACTAAGACTTATAAAACACACTGAGATTATACACAGTGCTTGTGACCTTTAAACTAAGTTTCTTAAACTGCAGTACCTAAAATCTTGCCTTCTATCATGCAGTACCTTTTAAAACCAGGCATACATTTCCAATACCCTAAAATATTCATATCATCACACTGCCAATCTGGAAAATGTCTAGCAAAGTCATGCATGTGTACCTCAATAAGGGGTTAAGATTTGCAGTTATATAGATCACAATAATGAACTGGAACTATATTTATAATATAGTAGTGCGTGTGTTTCAAAACATTGATTATGGTGATCAACTCCAATTCAATTTGAATATTTTTATTATTATTATATATACAATTCTGTATTGGGATTAATAAATAAATCCATTTTATGAATAAGATATAATCCTAAAATATATTGTGGCTTTTAATTAAAAGATAATTACCGTGAGCTTTAGCCATCAAAGTAACCCTTGCTTGCTTTTAAGCCACATCTCTACCAAACTAATACACTAAATTCTGCAGATTTTGTTAAAGAATATAATGTAATACAATAAAAAGTTTGTTAGTTTAGTTACTTTTGCTTTACTGTGTCTTCATATGTATTTGAGGTACTACCATTCACTCAATCATTTACCCTTCATTCAGGTGCTACAAGCACATGCTACTACTGTATAATGCTAGTGGAAATTAATCTGTATTTTCATGGAATTATGGGATCTAAATCTGTAAAAACTGACCTTTTTAGCAAGTGTTAGGGTGTCGTCCTTGCCATTTTCTGCTTTGATCCGAACCTGCTCTGAAAGCCGTGAAATTTGTTCATATAGGAAGTCCTTCTCCAACAAGCGCTCTTCCTTCTCTGCCAGCCGCAACTCCAGCTGTATTGAACATTAGTAAACACATGAAACCATTATATACTAATCTGAGTATTTTTATTTTACAGGTTAGATCCCCAGCATCGCCAACCCCAACAAAGACAGCTGAAAAAAAGCAAATTCACAGTAATAGCAGTGCACAATGACATTTTAAAATTAAAAGCCAACAAGGTCATTTCATAGCTTTCTCTAGTTCTGAAGAACACTGCAATTATCAATAGGAAGGCAAGGGACAAAAAAACATTAGCGGCTAGATTTCGAGTGGAGTGCTATTTAGCACTTGCCCTTTAACTTCACTAGACAGAGACTTTTGCCCTCATCAGGTTGCGCTCGTTTTACAAGTTGAAAGTAAAACGTTAGTGGGTGAACGAAAACCCAGCCTGCACAAAAAAATTGAACATGACCATGTTAACTTCAATTGAGCACGGGGAAAAAAAAAACACCCATACTTGCATGCTAATCCGATCGTTTTTATTCAAGTGTGCTAAATTCACATACAGAACAATGTTCTTTTTATTGTAAATACACACACACATATAGATAGATGTAGATTTAGATATGCATTTTACTTTAACAGTATCAGATATATATAGAACAAAAATATTTATTTCCTATGGCATGGAGAGTCCACAACTTCATAACAATTAATAGTGGGATATTCAACTTTTGGCCAGCAGGAGGAGGCAAAGAGCACCCAGCAGAGCTGTTAAGTGTCACTTCCCTTACCCATAAACCCTAGTCATTCTCTTTGCCTCTGTCAATGGAGGAAGATATTTATTCCTTTTATGGATACTTTTTCTTGCAAGCAAGGATTGTGACTATGCTGTGTCCATGTCAATCTCTTTCCTAAAATAATGGTGGCTATTAGCAGTTAGAAAGTGGCAAAGTGGTCTTTGCTTTTTTTCTAACATTATTGCTACCCCTTTATAGAAAGCCAGGGTTGGTTACTCTGTTCTTTCTTTTTCTTTAGGTCCCTGATAGAGAGTGGAGTGTCTATCACACCTAGGAAGCTGTTCCTGCCCGGCAGCTGGATCCACAGGTAAGTGCTTTCTAGGTACTGAATGACAGCACTTTGGAGGTTAATTCCTCTAGTGGAACAATTCCTGGGACAAGACCTTATAGCTAGGCTCACAGTTGGGCAGTTTACCAGGCACTGCCATATGTGATACTTGATGGGGGAAAATGTTAAGGGGTTAATCATTTTTACCCTTAGTTTTTATGAGAGACTGGCTGAAGGGTTAACTTGGGACTACTTTGGATAACATAGGTGTTTGTGAAAAGGATCATTCTTTATTGTTATAAGGAAGGTCTGATGTAGAGCGGAGTACTTAAGTTTTTTCTTCAGGTCAGACAGAAATGCTCGCTTTTACAGTGACGCAATTTCTTTTTTAGTCCGATCACGTGACCCGCCTCTCTTCCGTCTTATGTTATGTGGAGCGGAGTGAGTTGGACATCTTGCAAACTTGTCGCCTATCTCTGTGCCGGCTCATGTTTGATTGCATAGCTTTCCAAGTCAGACAGCCTACTCTGACAGCGGATCTGATACAAGCAGATAGCCCTTGCTGTTTTTTAGTGGTAACTCCGGCCTCAGTGCGGTAAGATTCCTCAGCTCAGCCTGAGGTATAGAGGTGTGAGGAAGTTATCATAAATAAAAACTTTTTTCCTATTTAACTGCTAAGAGGTGTTTGTGACTATTTATACCGTATTGGTATTAGATTTTTTTACATATTTTATATAGTGTGTGTGTGTATATATGTGTATGTGTATGTATATATATATATATATATATATATATATATATATATATATATATATGTGTGTGTGTATATATATATATATATATGTGTGTGTATATATGTATTTAAAATGGACTCAGACCAAAGTTCATCCATTGTTTTTGACAAATGTTTTGCTTTGTCTGGAGGCTCAGGTTGTACCCCCTGTGCAATTTTGCTCTATTTGCTTATCTAAGACTTTGAAACTTAAAGATAAATTACTCCTTTCTGAGCCATATGTCTCTCAGGACAATACTGTTCATGATATGCCTCAGCTTTCTCCTCAGACATCTCAAGCTCTGATAGTTTCACATGCAGTGCTCTGTGGTTCCTCTCAACCTCCTGGGGGTGTTTATTTGCCAGGAGATTTTGCTACACAGGTTACCTCTGCTGTGTCTGCAGCTTTATCGTTTTTCCCTACCTCGGGGCAAAACGTCTGTTCTCCACTTTCAATGCTCTCCTCCGCCCTCCCCCACTTCCTAATACAACTTCTCTGTCAGCTCAAGACTTTGCCAGTCACTTCATTAACAAAATTGACTCCATCAGACATGAAATCAGCTCTCAACACAATTCCATTCTCTCCCCCCTCAAACACTCTCACTCAACCACAACCCTCATAACCTGAAACTTAGTTCATTCTCCCCTGTTACTGAGGAAGAAGTTTCAGCACTTATACTGCGCTCTCACCTCACTACCTGTCCCCTTGACCCTATCCCCTCACAGCTGCTCCCCTCTCTCTCTGCTACCCTTACCCCTATACTAACACACATTTTCAACCTCTCCCTCAGCACTGGTACATTTCCCTCATCGATGAAACATGCACTGGTCACACCTATCCTCAAAAAACCTTCCCTTGATCCTACCTCCCCATCCAACTACCGCCCTATTTCCCTCCTCCCTCTTGCTTCAAAGCTTCTCGAAAAACTAGTATATGCACGCCTATCCCATTTCCTTACGTTAAACTTCCTTCTTGACCCGCTGCAATCTGGATTTCGTCCCTATCACTCCACAGAGACAGCTATTGTTAAGGTCACCAACGACCTACTTACAGCTAAATCAAAAGGCCACTTCTCTCTGCTTATCCTCCTTGATCTGTCCGCAGCCTTTGACACTGTCGACCACCCTCTTTTGCTCCAAATCCTTCGGCATCTGTGACACAGCCCTTTCGTGGCTCTCTTCCTACCTGTCAAACCGTACCTTCAGTGTAGACTTCTCTGGGACCTCCTCCGCCCCGTCACCACTTTCTGTCGGAGTACCGCAAGGCTCTGTCCTCGGTCCCCTTCTCTTCTCAATCTATACGTCATCCCTAGGTTCCCTAATTAAGTCCCACGGTTTCCAATATCATTTGTATGCCGATGACACCCAAATCTACTTCTCTGCACCAGAACTATCTCCTTCCGTGCTAACCCGTGTCACTAACTGTCTTTCTCACATCTCTTCCTGGATGTCCTCTCACTACCTCAAGCTAAATCTCTCCAAAACTGAGCTCCTCATTTTCCCCCCTTCTTCCAAAATCTCCACCCCCAATATCTCTATAACTGTCGACAACTCCATCATTACCCCTACCCCGTATGCCCGATGTCTCGGGGTTACATTTGACTCAGATCTTTCCTTCACTCCTCACATTCAGTCCTTGGCTACAGCCTGCCGCTTCCACCTTAAAAACATCTCTAAAATTAGACACTTCCTTACACAAGACACAACTAAGATTTTAATCCACTCTCTCATTCTTTCCCGCCTTGATTACTGTAACTCTGTCCTCTCTGGTCTCCCCACCTGCCGCCTAGCTCCTTTACAATCCATAATGAATGCCTCTGCCAGACTCATCTTCCTTACACGTCGCTCTTCATCTGCTGCGCCTCTCTGCCAATCCCTTCACTGGCTTCCTCTAGGATCAAACACAAAACTCTCACTCTTACATACAAAGCCCTCAACTGCACTGCTCCCCCCTACATCTCAGACCTTGTCTCCAGATACTCTCCCTCCCGTCCCCTTCGCTCTGCTCATGACCTCCTACTCTCCTCCTCTCTTGTCACCTCATCACACTCCCGTTTACAGGACTTCTCCAGACTGGCTCCCATCTTGTGGAACTCTCTGCCTCGCTCCACAAGACTCTCTTCTAGTTTTAAAAGCTTCAAGTGCTCCCTAAAGACTCTACTGTTCAGGGACGCATACAACCTACGCTAACCTTTCCTAATACCAGTTTCTCTCCTCCACTGCAATCCCCTGAACCCTCTTAGCATGTAAGCCTAAAGGTCCAGCTGTTTGTAGATCACCTTCTTAAGAGCTGACTACAACAGTGCAACTCTTGGCAGGGCCCTCTACCATATAATTGTTTTGTTGTACTCCCCCTTTGTTTATAGCGCTGCGGAATCTGTTGGCGCTCTACAAATAACCGATAATAATAAGAGGAAATCTAGACATGATTCTGCTAGTAAGGTTTCTGATCCCTCTAAATCTGCTCTGGATATGTCAGTAGCTTCTGATGGTGAGATATCAGATTCTGACATGATGGGGGTAACTTCTACTGAATCTGAAGAAGTTAATTTCAGATTTAAGCTTGAACACCTCTGGTTACTTCTGGAGGTTTCAGCTACTTTGGACAACTTCAAACCTTCTGTCGTTGTCAACCCTAAGAGTCAACTAAACTTAATAGAGTATATGATTCTCCATCATCTGTGGAAGTTTTTCCTGTTTCAGATAAGATGTTAGAAATTTTAGCTCAGGAATAGGATAAGCCGGGGATTCCTTTTTCCCCTTCCCCTTTTTTTAAAAAGATGTTCCCTGTTGCTGACTCGATTCGTGGAGCACTGTGCCTAAGGTAGAAGGAGCTATCTCTACTCTAGCTAAGAGAACTACTATTCCTATAGAAGATAGCTGCTCCTTCAAGGATCCCATGAATAAGAAGCTAAAGGCTTACTTAAAAAATATGTACATCCATCAAGGATTACAGTGGAAACCGGCGGCAAGTATTGCTACGGTTGTGGGAGCAGCATCCTATTGGTGCGATGCCGTGTCTGAGCTGATATCAGAAGAGACTACGATAGAGGAGATCAAGATAGGATCAAGGCTCTTAAACTGTCTAATACCTTTATTTGCGATGCCAGCATGCAGGTGATTGGACTGGGAGCCAAGATGTCTAGTTTCGCTGTTTTAGCGCACAGAGCTCTGTGGCTGAAATCTTGGTCGGCTGATGTAACTTCTAAGTCTAAGCTTCTTTCTTTACCTTTATAAAGGTAAGACTTTATTTGGTCCAGGTCTGGCGGAAATCATTTCTGAGATTACGGTTGGAAAGGGATCTTTCCTTGCTCAGGATAAGAAGAATAGACCTAAGTGTCACCAAAATTCTAACTTTCGTTCCTTTCTTAGCTTTAAAGGACAGAAGTCTTCCTCCTCTTCTTCCAAACCAGAGCAATCCAAGACCTTGTGGAGGTCCAATCAGCCTTGGAATAAGGGGAAGCAAAACAAGAAGCCTTCCACTGATTCTAAATCACAATGAAGGGTCTGCCCCAATCCAATTTTGAATCAAGTGGGGGGCAGGCTTTTTCTTTTTCAAAAAGCTTGGATACGCGATGTTCCATACCCTTAGGCTGTGGACATAGTATCCCAGGGTTACAGAATAGGATTCAAGTCTTGCCCTCCAAAGGGCAGATTTCTCCTGTCAAGACTATCCACAAACTAGGTAAAGAGGGATGCCTTCTTAAACTGAGTAGAGGACCTGTCCTCCATGGGTGTAATTATTCCTGTAGAGGAACAGGGTCAATGATTCTATTCAAATCTGTTAGTGGTTCCCAAAAAGGAGGGGACTTTTCATCCCATTCTAGACCTAAAGAGCCTCAACACATTTCTCAGGGTTCCGTCCTTCAAAATGGAAATTATTCATTCCATTCTTCCTTTGGGTTCAGGAAGGTCAGTTTATGACGACCATAGACCTGAAGGACGCTTATCTTCATGTTCCCATTCACAGGGATCATCACCAGTTTCTGAGGTTTGCCTTCCTGGAAATGCACTTCCAGTTTGTTGCCCTTCCTTTTGGTCTGGCTATGGCTACCAGAATATTCACAAAGGTTCTGGGGGCTCTCCTGGCTGTGGTCAGATCTAAGTAAATAGCGGTGGTGCCTTATCTGGACGACATTTAGTTCAGGCATCATCTTTTCAACTAGCAAAAACTCATATAGAAATGTTGTTGTCTTTTCTATGGTCCCACGACTGGAAAGTGAATATGGATAAGAGTTCCCTTGTTCCAGTTACAAGGGTGTATTTTTTAGGGACAATCATAGTTTCCCTGCCATGAAGATTTTCCTGACTGATGTCAGAAAATCCAAACTTCTTGCTTCGTGCCTTTCTCTCCAGTCTGTTATGCGTTCATCAGTGGCTCAATGCATGGAGGTGATTGGGCTGATGGTGGCTTCCATGGACATTGTTCCTTCTGCTCGGTTCCATCTGAGACCTCTGCAACTATGCATGGTCAGTCAATGGAACGGAGACCATTCAGATCTGTCGCAGAGGATAGATCTGGATCCCCTAACAAGAGACTCTCTCTCATGGTGGATTTCAAAGGACCAACTGTCTCGGGGCACTTGCCTCATGAGACCTTCCTGGGTGATTGTAACCACGGACGCCAGCATGTTAGGCTGGGAGCAGTTTGGGGCTCATTAAAAGCTCAGGGCCTGTTGACTCGGGATAAGTCTTCTCTTCCCATAAACATCTTAGAGTTGAGAGCAATATTGAATGCCTTGACAGCTTGGCCTCAATTATCTTTAGTCCGGTTTATCAGATTCCAGTCAGACAACATCACCTCTGTGGCTTACATCAATCTTTAGGGGGGAACTCGGAGTTCCTTAGCAATGAAGGAGCTGACTCGCATTCTGCAGTTGGCGGAAGCTCACGATTGTCTCCTATATGCCATCCACATTCCAGGAGTGGACAACTGGGAGGCGGATTTTCTGAGCGGACCGACCTTTCATCCCGGAGAGTGGGCTCTCCATCCGGAGGTGTTCTCAATGATAACCCTCAGATGAGGGGTTCCAGAATTGGACCTGATGGTGTCTCGTCAAAACGCCAAACTTCCAAGGAACGGTTCAAGGTCAAGGGATCCTCAGGCCACTCTGATAGATGCTCTAGCCTAGCGGTTCCTTGGATCTTCTCTCTGGCATACCCGATTCCTCAGTTTTCTCTCCTTCCATGAGTCATTGCTCGTATCAAACAGGAGAGAGTATCTGTAATTCTAATAGCTCCTGCATGGCCTCACAGGATCTGGTTCACGGATCTGGTGAAGATGTCATCTCTCCCTCCTTGGAGGTTACCTGTGAGGAAGGAACTTCTACTTCAGGGTCCCTTCCTCCATCCAAATATAGATTCTCTGAAGCTTACTGCTTGGAGTTTAACGCCTAGTTTTGACTAGACGTGGCTTTTCTGAGACGGTCATTGTTATCATGCTTCAGGCTCGTAAACTAAGAAACTACACTATATACAGGGTATCTGTCTGCCATCATTAAAACTGACATTACCCAAGTGGCTGTGGGTAAAGCCTGATGTACTGTAATTCCCCCATCTAGGCTATTTCTTTTGCCTCCGCCTGGGGGGGTTCAAGGAAGGCACCCCACCGATCCTCTGGCATACACCCTTAGTGAATTACAGTGCATACTATACATGTTTGATGCAGACTCCGCACTCTGAGGGGATTTATGATCATACATCAAGCTTTACCCACAGCTGCTTGGGTAATGTCAGTTTTACCCAGGTAGTCCTAGGATTACACAATATCTGACTTTACACATTATATACTGTGTATGTATGTGTGTATGTATATATATATATATATATATATATATATATACACACACACACACAAACGAGAGATTAGTGTAAGCGCTGAAATAACCAAAAGACTGTATAGTATGTAAAACTCCAATGATAAATGCAAGAAGAAACCGATGTGGGTTCTTAGGAGAATTCAAAACCTGGCTGGAAACCACTGGAATGCTGCTATCTAAGAAATAGACTGAACCTTTAAAGTCACTAAAATAAAGGAAGTCTATGTGGTAAAATGGTGTGCAAAATTGTATGATTTAGACAGCACTCTCAAAGGGGTTGATGGTATGCCAAAAGCCAGAGGAGTATAGAAAGAAGTGGATATTAGAAAACAAAACAACATCATAGTGTAATATAGTCACAACTATGATATAAAGGTGTGAGATTAATTGCACTCACCTGATTCAACCTCAACAGTATAAGGTATATAATATGCACGGGTGGGATGTATAATCCCCACTGTGGTAAAGGTGTATCAATTTGTAATCCAAGTATGAATGAGTATGGTGATGCTTGAAGCACAATTCCAAAAACACTTTATTTTCACTTATTAAAAGCAACAATTGCTTCAAATGTCATGTAAAAGTCCAGATGGACAGAATCCTTGTATTTAAAAGGCTCAATACGATAGTGTTCAGTAAAAGGTAGTTAAGCTTCCTCAGGTAAGGGGTTCCAGAATTGGACCTGATTGCGTCTCGTCAAAACGCCAAACCTCCAAGGTACGGTTCAAGGTCAAGGAATCCTCAGGCGCTCTGAAAGACGTTCTAGCGGTTCCTTGAATCTTCTCTCTGGCATACCCGTTTCCTCCACTTGCTCCCCTTCCACGAGTCATTGCTCGTTTCAAACAGGAGAGAGTATCTGTAATTCTAATAGCTCCTGCATGGCCTCGCAGGATCTGGTTCAAGGATCTGGTGAAGATGTCATCTCTTCCACCTTGGAGGTTACCTCTGAGGAAGGAACTTCTACGTCAGGGTCCCTTCCTCTATCCAAATCTAGATTCTCTGAAGCTTACTGCTTGGAGTTTGAATGCCTAGTTTTGACTAGACGTGGCTTTTCTGAGACGGTCATTGTTACCATGCTTCATGCTCCTAAACCTGTTACTCGTAATATTTACAATAAGGTATGGTGTAAATACCTTTATTGGTGCGAATCTAAGGGTTTCTCCTGGAGCCAGGTGAGGATTCCCCACATTTTATCCTTTCTTCAGGAGGCCCTGGAGAAAGGTTTGTCAGTCAGTACTCTGAAGGGTCAGATAGCTGCACTGTTTATTCTTTTGCACAAACGTCTGGCTGATTTGACAGTTGTTCAAGCTTTTGTTCAGGCCCTGGTCGGAATCAAGCCTGTGTTTAAACCTGTTGCTCCTCCTTGGAATCTTAACATTGTTCTTAAAGTTTTGCAGCAGGCTCCGTTTTGGCCTGAGAATCCTCCTCTGTCACAGAGTCTCGCCCACTTAAGGTGCAATAGTCCTATTTCTGCTGAAGGGAGCTAAAAAAAACCCAGAGCAAGCAACACAGAAATGTAAGCACCATGTGTTCTAACCATTGCGGGGTGATCACACAGCAGGACCGCTGACAGACTTGCATTTAGTGTAAAGTAGTAAGTGTTACTGCCTATTACTAGAGTGTCTCACTATACCTCTAACCAGACTACATTTCAACTCCTCCCACCAGCATCAGCAGTGTTTACTGAAACTTTTCTGTTCTCTGCCAAGGGGGAGCTTAGCTCCTCCTGCAAAAATAGTGCAGAAACTCCATTCCCATGTGTTCCTGCTCGACTTGACCCATGGTACTAATGCACCTACTGTTTGTTCATTACAGGATAATGCTGATGTAGTGTCTCCTACCATGAAAAATGTTATCAGGGCTGCAGTTACTGAAGCATTGGCTGCTCTCCCACCTTTGAACAAGCTTAAAAGGTCAGTTCAGATTTAACTTTCTACAAGTGCTATGTGCCCTGAGACCAGGGATACTGTTTTATTTTTTTTTCAGGTGGGGAAGTTTCTTCTGGGGATAAGGATTTCTCATCTGATGTTGAACCTGATATTTCCTCTTTTTTGTTAAAAGTAAACATATTTGTTCTCTTTTAAAGAAGCTTTTAATTACTTTAGTGGTTAAAGATCCCAAAGCTTCTAATGATAAGCCTTGAAATCATTTAAATTCAGTTTTGAAGACTGTTGTTAATCTCCCTGAGGTTTTCCCTGTACCTGATGCTGTCTCTATGATTTTTAGGTAATGGCTTAAACCAGGTAATTATTTTACTCTTTCTGCAAGGTTAAAAAGGTTATATCCTTTACCTGCTGCTAATTTAGATTTATGGGAAACAGTTCCGAAGGTGGCTGGGGCCATTTACACTCTGCCAAAATGTATTACTATTCCTCTGGAAGACAGTACTTCTTTCTTTTACAAAGATATGACGAGTCCACGGATTTCATCCTTACTTGTGGGATATTAACCATCTGCTAAAAGGAAGTGGCAAAGAGCACCACAGCAGAGCTGTATATATAGCCCCTCCCTTTCCCTCCACCCCCAGTCATTCTCTTTGCCTGTGTTATACTAGGAAGAGGTGAAGTGAGGTGTTAGTTTTAGTTTCTTCAATCAAGAAGTTTTTTATTTTCAAATGGTACCGGTGTGTACTATTTTTCTCAGGGGGATATGGAAGAAGTTTTCTGCCCTGAGGATGATGATCTTAGCAGACGTAACTAAGATCCACATTGGTTCCCACTGAATGCTGAAGGTAGTGTAAAGAAATCTTCAGAGTGGAGAACAGTTCCATGCTATTAGCATTTAAGGTATGTTCAGTTTTTTTTTCTGAGGAGACCTGTTATATCAGAATGGCTGACATTTTTTTGCTATAAAAGGGGTGTTTGTTGACACTGGGAGAGGCAGCTCGTTATTTTGTTTAGGGGCTGCAGTATTATAAAGCGGGACCACTTGGTTTTTTGTTCTATCCGCTTCCTATGCAGTGTTTGCGTTTGTTTGTGATTTACCTCAATGGGCGGGGCCTATTTTTTGCGCGCTCCGACGCGCAGTACATTTCTGCTCATTTGGCATCAGACATGAGCTCCAGTTAGGTCTCAACTTATGCTCTGATGACCGGATAGTGGTATAATCATTTTCAAGCACTTTAAGGGCAGGTAGGCGCCACAGCAGAGCTTTTTTGAATAAATTGTATTTTTTTCACTATAAATGTCCTGATAAGGTTATTTTTGCTTATTGCTTATAAGTGCAATAATTTTTGGGCACATCAAATATGTGTTGCTAAACAGATTTGTTTATTTAGCTTTTTTTGCAGTTTTGGAAAAATTGTATGCTTTTTTACTTTTTAAAGGCGCAGTACATTTTTTTTTGGAAAATTGTTCAAAGTGTTTAAAATACTGTTAGTCTTTTTTCAACATGTCTGACATTGAGGATACTAAGGCCTAGATTTAGAGTTTTGTCGGTAAGGACCCGCGTAGCTAACGCCGGCTTTTTTCTGGCCGCACCATAAAAATAACTCTGGTATTGAGAGTCCACATAAAGGCTGCGTTAGGCTCCAAAAAAGGAGCGTAGAGGATTTTTAACGCAGCTTCAACTCTCGATACCAGAGTTGCTTACGCAAGCGGCCAGCCTCAAAAACGTGCTCGTGCACGATTCCCCCATAGGAAACAATGGGGCTGTTTGAGCTGGAAAAAAACCTAACACCTGCAAAAAAGCCACGTTCAGCTCCTAACGCAACCCCATTGTTTGCTATGTGTAAACACTTCCTACGTCTGCACCTAACACTCTAACATGTACCCAGAGTCTAAACACCCCTAACCTTACACTTATTAACCCCTATTCTGCCGCCCCTGCATATTATTATTAACCCCTAATCTGCCGCTCCATAAACCGCTGCTACTTACATTATCCTTATGTACCCCTAATCTGCTGCCCTAACATCGCCGACCCCTATATTATATTTATTAACCCCTAATCTGCCCCCCACAATGTCGCCTCCACCTGCCTACACTTATTAACCCCTAATCTGCTGAGCGGACCTGAGCGCTACTATAATAAAGTTATTAACCCCTAATCCACCTCACTAACCCTATAATAAATAGTATTAACCCCTAATCTGCCCTCCCTAACATCGCCGACACCTAACTTCAATTATTAACCCCTAATCTGCCGACCGGAGCTCACCGCTATTCTAATAAATGTATTAACCCCTAATGCTAAGTCTAACCCTAACCCTAACACCCCCCTAAATTAAATATAATTTTAATCTAACAAAATTAATTCACTCTTATTAAATAAATTATTCCTATTTAAAGCTAAATACTTACCTGTAAAATAAATCCTAATATAGCTACAATATAAATTATAATTACATTGTAGCTATTTTAGGATTAATATTTATTTTACAGGCAACTTTGTAATTATTTTAACCAGGTACAATAGCTATTAAATAGTTAAGAACTATTTAATAGTTACCTAGTTAAAATAATTACAAAATGACCTGTAAAATAAATCCTAATATAGCTACAATATAAATTATAATTACATTGTAGCTATTTTAGGATTAATATTATTTTACAGGCAACTTTGTAATTATTTTAACCAGGTACAATAGCTATTAAATAGTTAAGAACAATTTAATAGTTACCTAGTTAAAATAATTACAAAATTACCTGTAAAATAAATCCTAACCTAAGTTACAATTAAACCTAACACTATACTATCATTAAATTAATTAAATAAAATACCTACAATTACCTACAATTAAACCTAACACTACACTATCAATACATTAATTAAATACAATACCTACAAATAACTACAATGAAATAAACTAACTAAAGTACAAAAAATAAAAAAGAACTAAGTTACAAAAAATAAAAAAATATCTACAAACATAAGAAAAATATTACAACAATTTTAAACTAATTACACCTACTCTAAGGCCCCCTAATAAAACAACAAAGCCCCCCAAAATAAAAAATGCCCTACCCTATTCTAAATTACTAAAGTTAAAAGCTCTTTTAGCTTACAAGCCCTGAACAGGGCCCTTTGCGGGGCATGCCCCAAGAAGTTCAGCTCTTTTGCCTGTAAAAAAAACATACAATACCCCCCCCCCCCCAACATTACAACCCACCACCCCACATACCCCTAATCTAACCCAAACCCCCCTTAAATAAACCTAACACTAAGCCCATGAAGATCTTCCTACCTTGTCTTCACCATACCAGGTTCACCGATCGGTCCTGAAGAGCTCCTCCGATGTCCTGATCCAAGCCCAAGCGGGGGGCTGAAGATGTCCATGATCCGGTAGAAGTCTTCATCCAAGCGGGGCAGAAGAGGTCTTCCATCCGATTGAAGTCTTCATCCAAGCGGGGCAGAAAAGGTCTTCCATCCGATTGAAGTCTTCATCCAGGCGGCATCTTCTATCGACATCCATCTGGAACGGAGCGGCAGCATCCTGAAGACCTCCGACGCGGAACATCCATCCTGGCCGACGACTGAACGACGAATGACGGTTCCTTTAAATGACGTCATCCAAGATGGCGTCCCTCGAATTCCGATTGGCTGATAGGATTCTATCAGCCAATCGGAATTAAGGTAGGAATATTCTGATTGGCTGATGGAATCAGCCAATCAGAATCAAGTTCAATCCGATTGGCTGATCCAATCAGCCAATCAGATTGAGCTCCCATTCTATTGGCTGTTCCGATCAGCCAATAGAATGCGAGCTAAAGCTGATTCCATCAGCCAATCAGAATATTCCTTCCTTAATTCCGATTGGCTGATAGAATCCTATCAGCCAATCGGAATTCGAGGGACGCCATCTTGGATGACGTCATTTAAAGGAACCGTCATTCGTCGTTCAGTCGTCGGCCAGGATGGATGTTCCGAGTTGGAGGTCTTCAGGATGCTGCCGCTCCAGATGGATGTCGATAGAAGATGCCGCCTGGATGAAGACTTCAATCGGATGGAAGACCTCTTCTGCCCCGCTTGGATGAAGACTTCAATCGGATGGAAGACCTCTTCTGCCCCGCTTGGATGAAGACTTCTACTGGATCATGGACATCTTCAGCCCCCCGCTTGGGCTTGGATCAGGACATCGGAGGAGCTCTTCAGGACGGATCGGTGAACCTGGTATGGTGAAGATAAGGTAGGAAGATCTTCAGGGGCTTAGTGTTAGGTTTATTTAAGGGGGGTTTGGGTTAGATTAGGGGTATGTGGGTGGTGGGTTGTAATGTTGGGGGGGGTATTGTATGTTTTTTTTACAGGCAAAAGAGCTGAACTTCTTGGGGCATGCCCCGCAAAGGGCCCTGTTCAGGGCTGGTAAGGTAAAAGAGCTTTTAACTTTAGTAATTTAGAATAGGGTAGGGCATTTTTTATTTTGGGGGCTTTGTTGTTTTATTAGGGGGCTTAGAGTAGGTGTAATTAGTTTAAAATTGTTGTAATATTTTTCTTATGTTTGTAGATATTTTTTTATTTTTTGTAACTTAGTTCTTTTTTATTTTTTGTACTTTAGTTAGTTTATTTCATTGTAGTTATTTGTAGATATTGTATTTAATTAATGTATTGATAGTGTAGTGTTAGGTTTAATTGTAGGTAATTGTAGGTATTTTATTTAATTAATTTAATGATAGTGTAGTGTTAGGTTTAATTGTAACTTAGGTTAGGATTTATTTTACAGGTAATTTTGTAATTATTTTAACTAGGTAACTATTAAATAGTTCTTAACTATTTAATAGCTATTGTACCTGGTTAAAATAATTGCAAAGTTGCCTGTAAAATAAATATTAATCCTAAAATAGCTACAATGTAATTATAATTTATATTGTAGCTATATTAGGATTTATTTTACAGGTAAGTATTTAGCTTTAAATAGGAATAATTTATTTAATAAGAGTTAATTAATTTCGTTAGATTAAAATTATATTTAACTTAGGGGGGTGTTAGTGTTAGGGTTAGACTTAGCTTTAGGGGTTAATACATTTATTAGAATAGCGGTGAGCTCCGGTCGGCAGATTAGGGGTTAATAATTGAAGTTAGGTGTCGGCGATGTTAGGGAGGGCAGATTAGGGGTTAATACTATTTATTATAGGGTTAGTGAGGCGGATTAGGGGTTAATAACTTTATTATAGTAGCGCTCAGGTCCGCTCGGCAGATTAGGGGTTAATAAGTGTAGGCAGGTGGAGGCGACGTTGTGGGGGGCAGATTAGGGGTTACTAAATATAATATAGGGGTCGGCGGTGTTAGGGGCAGCAGATTAGGGGTACATAAGGATAACGTAGGTGGCGGCGCTTTGCGGTCGGCAGATTAGGGGTTAATAAGTGTAGGTAGCTGGCGGCAACGTTGTGGGGGGCAGGTTAGGGGTTACTAAATATAATATAGGGGTCGGCGGTGTTAGGGGCAGCAGATTAGGGGTACATAAGGATAACGTAGTTGGCGGTCGGCAGATTAGGAGTTTTGTCGTTAGAGTTCTAACGCTCACTTCAGCCACGACTCTAAATGCCGGAGTTAGAAAAATCCCATTGAAAAGATAGGATACGCAATTTACGTAAGGGGATCTGCGGTATGGAAAAGTCGCGGCTGAAAAGTGAGCGTTAGACCCTTTTTTGAGTGACTCCAAATACCAGAGTTAGCCTAAAACCAGCGTTAGGTGCCTCTAACGCTGGTTTTCACGGCTAACGCCAAACTCCAAATCTAGGCCTAAGTGTTCTATGTGTTTAAAAGCCATTGTGGAACCCCCACTTACATTATGTACCTCTTGTACTGAAAGGGCCTTACAATGTAAGAAGCATATCTTAAGTAATAAAAGTATGCCTAAGGATGATTCTCAGTTTGAAGGGAATCAGGATATGCCATCTAATTCTCCCCAAATGTCACAACCTTTAACACTCACACAAGCAACGCCAAGTACTTCTAGTGTGTCTAATGCTTTTACTCTGCAGTATATGGCTGCAGATATGTCAACTACTCTTACAGAGGTATTATCCAAATTACCAGTGTTACAGGGTAAACGCAGTAGGTCAGGTATTAATGTAAATACTGAATCCTCTGGTGCTTTATTAGCTTTTTCCGATGCTTCCTCACAATGTTCTGAGTTGGGGGTTAGGGAATTGTTGTCTGAGGGTGAGCTTTCAGACCCAGGAAATATATTACCTCAGACAGATTCAGACGTTATGTCATTTAAATTTAAGCTTGAACACCTACGTCTGTTACTTAGGGATGTTTTAGCGACTCTGGATGATTGTGAACCTATTATACCACCAGAGAAATTGTGTAAGATGGACAAATATTTAGAGGTACCTACTTACACTGATGTTTTTCCGGTTCCTAAGAGAATTTCGGGAAATTGTTAAAAAGGAATGGGATAGACCAGGCATACCGTTCTCTCCTACTTTTAAGGAAATGTTCCCTATATCTGACTCCATTAGGGACTTGTGGCAAACAGTCCCTAAGGTAGAGGGAGCAATATATATTTTGTCTAAGCGTACAAGTATACCTAGTGAGGATAGTTGTGCTTTCAAAGATCCTATGGATAAAAAATTAGAAGGTCTTTTAAAGAAATTATTTATTCATCAAGGTTTTCTTTTACAACCTACAGCTTGCATTGTTCCAGTAACTACTGCAGCAGCTTTTTGGTTTGAAACTCTAGAAGAGTCTTTGAAAGTTGAGACTCCATTAGAGGATATTCTGGATAGAATTAAGGCTCTTAAGCTAGCTAATTCTTTTATTACTGATGCTGCTTTTCAAATTGCTAAGTTAGCAGCAAAAAATGCAGGTTTTGCCATTCTGGCGCGTAGAGCGTTATGGCTCAAATCTTGGTCTGCTGATGTGTCATCAAAATCTAAGCTTTTGGCTATTCCTTTTAAAGGTAAGACCCTATTCGGGCCTGAATTGAAGGAGATCATTTCTGACATTACTGGAGGTAAAGGTCATACCCTACCTCAGGAAAAGTCTGTTAAAATGAGGGGTAAACGGAATAATTTTCGTTCCTTTCGAAAATATAAAGGAGGACCCTCTGCTTCTTCATCATCCACAAAGCAGGAAGGGAATTTTGCTCAATCCAAGTCAGTCTGGAGACCCAACCAGACTTGGAATAAGGGAAAACAATCCAAGAAGCCCACTGCTGCTTCCAAGACAGCATGAAGGGGTGGCAGACTTTCTCTCTTTGCTCAGGCTTGGGCAAGAGATGTTCAGGATTCCTGGGCACTAGAAATAGTGACCCACGGGTATCAACTAGAATTCAAGGATTTTCACCCGAGGGGGAGATTCCATCTTTCACGGTTTTCTGTAGACCAGATAAAACTCTCCAAAACTGGAACAGGGGCATGGGTTTTACTCAAATCTTTTTGTAGTTCCCAAAAAAGAAGGAACGTTCAGACCCATTTTGGAACTCAAGCGTCTAAACAAATTTCTCAGAGTCCCATCGTTCAAAATGGAGACTATATGAACAATCTTACCTATGGTTCAGGAGGGTCAATATATGACTACTGTGGATTTGAAGGATGCATACCTTCATATCCCTATTCACAAGGATCATCATCGGTTCTTAAGGTTTGCTTTCCTGGACAAACATTATCAGTTCGTGGCTCTTCCTTTCAGTCTTGCCACGGCACCCAGAATTTTCACAAAAGTTCTGTGGTCTCTTTTGGCGGTTCTCAGACCGCGGGGCATAGCAGTAGCGCCTTATCTGGACGACATTCTGATTCAGGCATCGAATTATTAAGTGACAAAATCTCACACTGACATAGTATTGTCTTTCCTGAGATCTGAACGTAGAAAAAAGTTAATTAGTTCCACGGACAAGGGTTTCATTTCTGGGGACCCTTATAGACTCGGTAGATATGAAAATTTTTCTGACAGAGGTCAGAAAAACAAAGATTCTGAATACTTGCCGAGCACTTCAGTCCATCCATCGGCCATCAGTGGCTCAGTGCATGGAAGTCATTGTATTAATGGTAGCGGCAATGGATTTAATTCCGTTTGCCCGCTTTCATCTCAGACCACTGCAGCTGTGCATGCTCGGGAAGTGGAATGGGGATTATGCAAATTTATCTCCTCAGATAAATCTGGATCGAGTAACCAGAGACTCTCTTCTTTGGTGGGTGTCACTGGATCATCTGTCACAGGGAACTTGTTTCCGCAGACCCTTGTGGGTGATAGTGACAACAGATGCCAGCCTTCTGGGCTGGGGTGCAGTCTGGAACTCCCTGAAGGCTCAGGGTGTTTGGACTCAGGTGGAGTCTCTACTTCCAATCAATATTCTGGAACTGAGAGCAATATTCAATGCGCTTCTGGCATGGCCTCAGTTGACTTTGGCAAAATTCATCAGGTTCCAGTCGGACAACATCACGACTGTGGCATATATCAATCATCAGGGGGGAACAAAGAGTTCCTTAGCGATGATAGAGGTATCCAACATAATCCGATGGGCGGAGAACCACTCTTGTTATTTGTCGGCAATCTACATCCCAGGAGTAGAAAATTGTGAAGCAGATTTTCTAAGTCGTCAGACTTTTCATCCGGGGGAGTGGGAACTCCATCCGGAGGTATTTGCCTCACTGATTCTCAGATGGGGCAAACCAGATTTGGATCTAATGGTGTCTCGACAGAATGCCAAGCTCCCGAGATACGGATCCAGGTCGAGGGATCCACAGGCCCAACGGATAGATGCCCTGGCAGTGCCTTGGAAGTTCAGCCTAGCTCATGTGTTTCCACCATTTCTTCTCCTTCCACGCATGCTTGCTCGAGTCAAACAGGAGAGAGCTTCAGTAATCCTGATAGCGCCTGCATGGCCACGCAGGACTTGGTAAGCGGATCTAGTGAACATGTCCTCTCTGCCAACGTGGAAACTTCCTTTAAGACAGGACCTTCTCATTCAAGGTCCTTTTCAACATCCAAATCTAATTTCTCTGCAGCTGACTGCATAGAGATTGAACGCTTGATTTTATCGAAGCGAGGATTCTCTGATTTGGTCATTGATACTTTGATACAGGTTCGAAAGCCTGTCACTAGAAAAATCTATCATAAGATATGGCGTAAATATCTTTATTGGTGTGAATCCAAGGGTTACTCATGGAGTAAAATTAAGATTCCGAGGATTCTGTCTTTTCTCCAAGAAGTATTGGAGAAAGGGTTATCAGCAAGTTCTTTAAAGGGTCAGATTTCTGCTTTGTCAATTTTGCTTCACAAAAGTTTGGCAAATGTGCCGGATGTTCAGTCTTTTTGTCAGGCTTTAACTAGAATTAAGCCTGTATTTAGACCTATTACTCCTCCCTGGAGTCTGAATTTAGTTCTTAGAGTTCTTCAAGGGGTTCCATTTGAACCTATGCATTCCATAGATATTAAATTATCTTGGAAAGTTCTGTTTTTAGTTGCTATTTCTTCTGCTCAAAGAGTTTCTGAGCTTTCAGCGTTACAATGTGATTCGCCTTATCTTATATTTCATTCTGATAAGGTGGTTTTACGTACCAAACCTGGATTTCTTCCTAAGGTTGTTTCAAATAAGAATATTAATCAAGAAATTGCTGTTCCTTCATTGTGTCCTAATCCTTCTTCCAAGAAGGAGCGCCTGTTACACAATCTGGAAGTGTTCCGTGCCTTGAAGTTTTACTTACAGGCAACCAAGGATTTCCGTCAATCATCTTCATTATTCATTGTTTATTCAGGAAAGCGTAGGGGTCCGAAAGCTACGGCTACCTCTTTCTTTTTGGCTGAGAAGTATCATCCGCCTGGCATATGAGACTGCTGGACACCAGCCTCCTGAAAGAATTACGGCTCATTCTACTAGGGCTGTGGCTTCCACATGGGCTTTTAAAAACTATGCTTCTGTTGAACAGATTTGTAAGGCTGCAACTTGGTCGTCCCTTCATACTTTTTCCAAATTTTCCAAATTTGATACTTTTGCTTCTTCTGAGGCTATTTTTGGGATAAAGGTTCTTCAAGCAGTGGTGCCTTCTGTTTAGGTTCCTGTCTTGTCCCTCCCTTTCATCCGTGTCCTTTTGCTTTGGTATTGGTATCCCACAAGTATCGTCATATCTTTGTAAAAGAAAAGTAAATTTATGCTTACCTGATAAATTAATTTCTTTTACGATATGACAAGTCCACGGCCCACCACCTGTTCTTTTTAAGACAGATTTATTTTTTGTAAACTTTAGTCACCTCTGCACCTTTTAGCCTCACCTTTTCTCTTCCTATACCTTCGGCCGAATGACTGAGGGTGGAGGGAAAGGGAGGGGCTATATATACAGCTCTGCTGTGGTGCTCTTTTTGCCACTTCCTGTTAGCAGGAGGTTAATATCCCACAAGTAAGGATGAAATCCGTGGACTCGTCATATCGTAAAAGAAATTAATTTATCAGGTAAGCATAAATTTACTTTTTAAGGAGCCTTTAGACAGAAAGTTAGAATCTTTTCATAGAAGGGCCTTTCTACATGAAGGTTCTATTCTCAGGCCAGCTATTTCTGTTGCTGATGTAGCTGCTGCTTCTACTTTATTGGTTGTCTAGTCTTTCAGAACAGTATTCTGATTACCTCTGTTAGTGAAAATCTATTGGGTTTGCATCAGAGTGCCAAATATTTTATTTTTGATGCTGTTCTTGATATTATGAAGATTAATGTCAAAAGCATGTCTTTGGCAGTCCCTTACCAGGAGAGCCTTGTGGCTTAAAATCCTGGTCTACTGGTTTCTAAATCTAGGAAAATAAGTTAATTGGTTAAGATTCTATTATTTCTACTGTTACTGGAGGTAAAGAGGATTATCTTCCTCAAGACAGAAAGTCTAGCTTCTAATAATTTTCATTCCTTTTATCAGGAATAAGGAACAGAAAGCTGACTCCTCTACTCAAAAGCAAGTTCCTCTGGTTCAGTCAGGAGACCTAATGCTAATGAAAGTCACAAGCAGGTTAAGGACATCTATCCCTACTACCAAAACCTGCATAAAGGTGCAGCCCCCAAACCAGATGTTCGGCAGGGGCAGGATTAAACCTTTTTCAGGCTGCTTGGTTTCAGTCTGTCCTAGGTTCCTATTCACAGAGATAATTTTCAGTTTCTGAGGTTTGCCTTTCTAAACATGACTTTTTTTATTTGTTGCTCTTCCATTTGGTCTGGCTACAGCAACACAAATACTCACAAGGTTCTGGACGCCCTTTTGTGTGTGGATCAGGTCTCAGGGTACTCGCAGTGCTTCCATACCTGGACGACATCTTGGGTTCAAGCTCCATTTTTATTCCTTTAGCAGCATCTCACTCCAACCTACTGTTGCATTCCTCGGACAAAGTAACTTTCTTTGGTTTCCAAATAGATTCAGTATCTGGAGTCTTTCTCTAACAGAGCAGAGAAGGCTGAAATTGGTGTCAGCTTGTCTGAACCTTCAGTCTCTCTTGTTTAATTCAGTGGCTCTGTGTATGGAAGTCCTAGGCTTGTGACTGCAGACTCAGATGCAATTCCATTTGCTCTATTTTACATGAGGTCTCTTCAGTTTGTATGCTGTGTCAAGGGTGCAGGGATTATACTCAGCTGTCTCAAAAGATATTTTTGGATCTCAGTACAAGTCAGTCTTTAACTTGGTGGCAAGATCATCAGTTTTACTTATTCGGGGGCTTTTTGCTCATCCTATCTGGATTGTGATCACTACTGATGAAAGGCTCTCAGGTTGGGGAACTGTTTGGGGTTGACAGCAAAGGAAGTTTGTGATCCTCAGGATGCAAGGTTATCAATGTTCCTTGAACTCTGTGCAGTTTCAGGGCTATTCAAGCTTAGCCTCTGTTGTTGAAAAGGGAGTCTCATCTCCATTTCCAGACAGACAATATCACAGCAGTAGGTTTATATCAATTATCTCGCAGTTCCCTGGTTATGATGGAGGTGTCTCAGATTCACTAATGGCAGAAGCCAATTCTTGTCTGTTCTCTGTAATTTCATATTCCAGGAGTGAACAACTGGGTAGACTTTCTCAGTTGGCAATCCCTACATCCAGGGGAGTGGTCTCTTCACCAGGATTTGTTCAATCAAATTGTGGATCTTTGTGTTTTCCCAAAATAGATTTGATGGCCTCTTGTTTTAACAACACATTTCCCAAGTACATTATGAGGTCCAGGGATCCTCAGGAAGAGTTAGTTGATGCTCTAGTAGTTCCTTGGTCATTTCAGCCTGCTTATCTGTGTTCCACCTTCTTCCCAGAGTGGATTTCCAAGATAAGTCTAGAGAAGTAGTCTGTAATCCTGATTGCTCCAGCTTAGCCTCGCAGGATTTGGTATGCATATATGGTTCAGATGTCCAGTTGCCCTCCTTGGCCTCTTCCTTTGTGGTCAGACCTTCTGTCCCAAGGTCCCTTTTTCCATCCTGATCACAAGTCTCTGAACTTGATGGCATGGAAATTTAATTGCTTAGACCTTAATACATAGGCTTTCTCTGACTCCTGTGATTGAAACCTTGATTCAGGCTTGTAAGCCTGTAATTAGGAAAATATATAACAAGGTCTGGAAGGCCTTTATTTCTTAGTGTATTAATCATGGCTTTTTCTTGCATTCTTTCAGAATTTTGCATTTTTTTGCAGGATGGTATAGATAAGGGGCCTGTGACGGATCCCCAGCTACCCCGACTGGGTAGCTCTGCCAAAGGGGTCCCTTCCGCTTTCTGGAACAAGTAGCTATGTAGCCCCAGGAAAGTGATTCTAGCAGGAGCCCACCTAAATGACTAGACAGATTAGCATTCAGGTGAAATAAGAACTGATCTTTATTGGGAACACACAGCTTTTATACATACAATCTCATCTTGATAACACAGGAGACAATGCCCACAGTTTTCCCGCATTCACGCCCCTCCAGACAGGCCGGCGCCGGCCATAGCAGCCATGGTCCCACAGGACTCCCAGTACACAGGGGTGGTAGGTTTTTGGGGTGATCCCGGGGGAGCAGCGGACTTCCAGGGTGTCATATTAAAGCTCTCGGTCCCCAGAATCTACAGTCCAAAAAAGCGACGTGATCCCGTGGCTGGGGACCGGAGTTAGGCTGGTTTAAACGGTCCACCTGTGAAGTCCAGGGAGAATAGGGGTTATAGGGGCAACTGGAACCCCCGGTTCCCAAAGGAGCTCCCTTCCGGCAATGACCTCCCCTCTGGGCCACTCTAAGAGGCAGAAAACCCCAAAAGAGCAGAGCTCTGGGACAAAGGGCCACTGGAGCGACCTAGGTCAAAGGGGCACTGACAATCCTGGCTGAATGCGGCCAGACCGGCTAGTTCCAGAGGAAAGTGGCGGTCAGCGACCAGCTCTTCCAGAAGACATTTAATACATAAAACAATGGGAACAGAAGGTCTGGGGAATCGCGGTTGTTCTGAGGAGCCCAAAACCGCCGTTGAGATTAGCAGGGGTGAGGTCATAGGGGGGTAAGGGGATCATTTCCTGCAGCCCAGTATCCGTTGACAACTCCCCCTGTTCCAGTTCGGGCAGACCCGGGGCTAGATCCACATACGGGTCGGCCTGGGGATGTCCGAGGAATTTATGCCACTTCAGTGCTGCCGGGAAAGTCCGTTGCATTCCCATTGCTTTTTCCCGGTCGGTACCGAATGTCAAAGTTAAATGGCTGCAGGGCTAGGCTCCACCTCAACAGTCTCCCGTTGTCCCCGGAAACTCAGTTGAGCCATACAAGGGGATTATGGTCAGTGAGGATGGTGAAGGGTCTTCCAGATAGGTAGGGCTGCAACTTCTTCAAAGCCCATACCAGCGCCAGACATTTTATCTCGACCGCCGCGTAGCCTACTTCCCAGGGTAGTAGTTTTCGACTGAGGTAGGCAATGGGGTGGTCCTTTCCTTCCGCATCTGCCTGGCTTAGTATGGCTCCCAGCCCGAACATGGAGGCATCTGTGTGGACAAAAGTGTTTGGCTGGGTTAGGAGCGGCCAGTACTGGAGCAGAGATTAAGGCAGACTTAAGATACTGGAAGGCTTTTTCACACTCGGGGGACCACAGGACCTGTTGGGGAAGTCGTTTATGGGTCAGGTCAGTCAGGGGTTTAGCGAGGGTGCTGTAATTGGGGACAAATCTCCGGTAATAGCCTGCAGTACCCAGGAAGGCAAGGACTTGGGTTTTGGTCCTGGGGGTGGGCCAGTTAGCCACTGCCTCGACTTTGGCCGGTTCGGGTCGCTGCTTACCGCAGCTGATTCGGTGGCCCAAGTATTGAACCTCTGAGCGCCCAATGGTACACTTATCGGGCTTCAAGGTTAGGCTGGCGGCTCGAAAATGATCTAAGACGACGCCTAGGTGGACCAGATGGTCCTCCCAGGTGTCGCTATAGATGGCGATGTCATCCAGGTATGCACAGGCAAAGTCTTGGAGGCCATCTAAGAGGCGGTCTACCATTCTTTGGAAGGTGGCTAGGGTGTTCTTCATTTCAAATAGCATGACCTTAAACTGGTATAAGCCGAAGGGAGTTATGAAGGCAGACTTGGGGATGGACTCGGGGTCGAGGGGAATTTGCCAATAACCCTAGCATAGGTCGAGGGTGGTCAGGAAGTGGCCCCGGGCGATTCGATCTAACAGGTCATCTACTCGGGGCATGGGATAGGCGTTAGTGGTGGTTCTGTCGTTGAGTCAACGCAGAACCCGGTAGTTCCGTCCTTCTTGGGTACTAACACTACTGGGGAGGCCCAGGGACTGTTGGACGGTTCAATGACACTGAGGTCCAACATTCCCCGGAGCTCCCGATGCATATTTTCCCTGTAGGCAGCCTGTCGCAGGGGGGTTTGCCCTGAGGTCTCCACCCGGTGGATGGCTGTGGTGGTAAACCCTGGGACAGTAGAGAATATGTCACTTCTCTGTTCCAGGAGTTGCCGGACCTGCCCTTTCTGTCCAGGCTCTAACCGGTCGTCTAGGGATATGTCATCCGCCGTGAACTGTGTTCCCTGATCGGAAACCACTTCCGGAGGGAAGCATCTGCTATGGTCTCCGCCTGGATATTGGACAAGGGGATTGCCTCTGGGTATCGGGTGGCATAGTCTACCACTGTAAGGAAGTATTTCTTTCCTGAGGGTCTGGGCCTAGCTAATGGCCCCACGATGTCTACAGCTATTCGGCTAAAGGGTTCATCAATTATGAGCAGGGGATGGAGGGGGCTTTCATATGGTTTCTCGTCTTTCCCACCTTCTGGCAAACGTCACAGTATTTACAGTATTCTTTAATATCGGCTGTAATGCCTGGCCAGAAGAAGGTTTGAGTCAAGCGGTGGTGGGTCCTTCGCTGTCCTAAGTAGCCGGCTAAGGGAATGTCATGCCCTATTTTCAGCAGTCGGACCGAAACTTTTCTCCTCTTGGTACAGGAGCTCGCCCTCCTACTGGCACTGTTCGTCTCCGGAGCCCTGGGCGTCAGCACCTACTCGGTCTCGGTGAGGGGACAGGGTCAGGTCGCTCAAGGTCTCTTTGGCAAAGTCAGAAGTGGTTGCCCAGGAGGGGGTGTCAGCAAGTGCGGGGTTAGTGGGGACGGGCAGTCGGGGTAAGGTAGGAGTCGGGGCAGTAGGTCTTACCTGGGTCCCCAGAGTTGGTGAGGTGGCTTGGCGTCTGGCCTGCTGGCGGTTAGTCACAGGGCAGGTGTCCGGGGAGATATTCCCCAAAAAGGCAGAGACAAGGTGGCCGAGGTCATTTCCCAACAGGACCTCGGCAGGGATGTTTTGCATAACCCCCACTTCTACATTGCGGGCGTCGGTTTTCCAGTCCAAATGGATCCAGGATGTAGGAACCCTCAGAACAGCACCTCCCGCTACCCCGACAGCAAGGATTTGTCCAGTGCAGCCAGAGGGGGGGAACGAGATGAGGCTGGATCAAATAGATGATGGCCCCAGTATCTCTCATTCCTTGAGCCGCCTGCCCGTTGACCCAGACATCTTGCCGATGTTGGTGTCGGTTGTCTTGGCCCACTGAGCTGACGTGGTGCAAGACACCCACTTCTCCTGTCCACTGCATAGGGGTCAGAGTTCGCTGTGTGCGCACAATGGGCAGCAGCCTGGTAGGTGCAGGCTTGAGGAGTCACCAACAGAGTTGGTGTAGGGTTCCTTGGCGGCTGGACTGGGGGGTTTCCTTGTCTCGTTGGGCAGTTTCGTACAACATGGCCGGGGTGTCCACACCCATAACACCCCCGGGAATTGCTGCCTTCGGCTGGGTACACAGGAAGCGGCCAGGTCTGGGGCTGCCTAAAAACTGTTGGTGGTCAAGCTGCGGCTGGAGAGGAGCGGGTTGCTCGGTGGAGGTCTGTGGCTGCCTGGCGCCGGGCATCCACATACTGATCGGCCAGGGCTTGGTCAGCTGTTCTGGGTCCCTTGTCCTTTACCCAGTCCCTTATCTCTGCTGGGGTGCGGTTGTAGAACTGCTCCAGGAGGATGAGTTGAACCGTTTCGTCTAGGGTGGTGATGTGGCACCCAGTGACCCAGGAGTTCAAGGTCCGAGCTAAGCGGTGGGCAAACTCGGTATAAGGCTGCTCCTCTTGTCTTTGTAGCCCCCAGAATTTTTGCCGGTGAGCCTCCGGTGTGATGCCATACCGGGCAAGGATACGCTCCTTCACCCGGTCATAGTTGTCTTGATCCCCTGAGAGGACAGTGTGGAAAGCCTCCAGGGCCCTACCGGACAGTTTCCCAATGAGGATAGTAATCCTGTCGACATCAGTGACCCCATGCATCCGGCACTGGGTCTCGAACAGCTGTAGGTAGCGGTCGATATCCTCGCTCTCATCATACTGGAATGTTCGGAAAGCCCTGTGAGGTAGTTTCTTGGGCCGGTAAGGGGGGTCCGGGGATCCGGCATGACCCCCCCTATAGACTTCTGAAGCTCCAACATATGTACCTTGGTGGCGTCAGTCACTATCCGAGTAATAATCTCCTCGGGAGGGTTAGGTCCATACAGAGCCAGTTGCCACTGTACCTGCCACTGCATGTCGGATATCGTAGTCCCTTGAGTGGAGGCTGTACTGGGCTGTCCTCCGCTTTGGTCACTGTCCGACCCACCAGCCTGTTCGCTAGCCCGATCGTCCTCCATCAGTTTGGCTATGAGCACTGCCTTTGTCTTGTTGCCAGCGACTTTCCCTCTAGTCTGCAACAACGTTCTCAATTATTCCTTCTGGAGCCCATGATACTGCTCCATCCGGCAAGATCTTCAGTTGGTGGTTTGGACATTCCAGGTAGACGGAAGCATCCCACCGCTGCCAACCAATGTGACGGATCCCCGGCTACCCCGACTGGGTAGCTCCGCCAAAGGGGTCCTTCAGCTTTCTGGAACAAGTGGCTATGTAGCCCAGGAAAGTGATTCTAGCAGGAGCCCACCTAAATGACTAGACAGACTAGCATTCAGGTGAAATAAAAACTGATATTTATTGGGACAAACACACAGCTTTTATACATACAATCTCATCTTGATAACACAGGAGACAATGTCACAGTTTTCTCGACATTCACGCCCCTCCAGACAGGCCGGCGCCGGCCATAGCAGCCATGGGTCCCTCAGACTCCCAGTACCCAAAGGGGTGGTGGTAGGTTTGGCTTTTCAGAGGCTGATCGGGGGTTGCGGCGGCACTTCCAGGGTGTCATTATAAAGTCTCGGTCCCCAGAATCTATGGTCAAAAGCGACGTGTCCGTGGCTGGGGACCAGAGTTAGGCTGGTTTTAAACGTCCACCTAGAAGTCCAGGGAGTATAGGGGTTATAGGGGGAAACGGAACCCCCGGTTCCCAACGGAGCTCCCTTCCGGCAATCGCCTAACCTCACCATATAAATATATATATTTGTGTTTAAGTGTATATGTATGTATATATGTGTGTGTGCTGATATGGATATATATATATATTATATACTATCTATATATATACTGTATACACATAGATACATACACACACACATATATATATCTAGCAGTGGCGGCTGGTGAATTTTGAAGATGAAGGGGCGCTAGACCCCACGCCTTGAGATAAAGCCCCACCGTCAGATGACTTCGCCAATATCACTACAATATAGACATATATATATATATATATATATATATATATATATATATATATATATATATATATAGGCATATTTTACCTGTTTGACTTAAAGCGCATTAAAAAAATATTGGGGTTGTGAATTTCATTTATCAGTGAAAAAATATTTTTAAATCTCTCCCTTTATTGTTTTGGACTACACAGCTTGGATATTAGTTCCCAAAATAAAAATAAAAGGATTGTGGACTCTCACCACCTGTATGAAAGAAAACATAATTTTCTTCCTAAATGGAATAAGTCCACAGCTGCATTCTTTCCTTTTAGGAATAAAAACCTGGCCACCAGGAGGAGGTAAAGACACCCCAGCCAAAGGCTTAAATACTCCTCCCACATCCCCCAGTCATTCTTTGCCTTTCATCCCAGGAGGTTGGCAGAGAAGTGTCAGAAGTTTGTTTTGTCCCTTATGGAGGGTAGTACTCTTCGACATGGGACGGGAGTTTTAAGTAATCTTATCAGTCTCTCAGTGGGGGCCTGGATGAAAGTTAGAGTCCGGAGATTAAGGGGGAGTCTTTCTGCTAAACCATCCCGACTATTAACAGCTCCACAAGCAATCAGCGTTGTTGAACTTCGCTTTGCTGCCTGCTTTCTTCTTTCAGGTCCATGGTGGAGGCGCTGCTACTATTCGTCACACTTGAAGGGCGTGTTCCTGTTCCACGGCGTAGATTCCGGTAAGATTATTTCATTTTACTTCATCAGAAGGTGCTGTAACTTATGTTTACTCGTAAGGAACTGTCTTGCGGGACTTATTAAGTATATTTATTTATGGAGGATTCTGATGCTGAGACTGTTAAAATTTCAGATTCAGATTCTTCGTCTTGTGAAGAATGCGACTTGGCCATGATTGACACTGTTAAATCAGTTATGTTGATATTTGCCGTATTAGAGCGCCCTGTTTCTCAGTCTCGGGAATCAGGGAGGGTCTGCCTGAGCCATCCGCCTACAGGGGGTTTCTGTCCTCCAAGAGGCATGTTCCCTACCGCTCCCTACTACTACACATGCGGGTAACCCAGAATATGTTTAGCCCTCCTTACAGGGCGGCTTGTTTCCCCCGGAGGTTGCAGCTCGTTTTCGCTTTCACATATTTTTGGCGATTATGTGTCTGCTTTGTCCAGGCGTTTGTGCTTGTGCCCAACAGTCCTGGGTCTACTGGCCTTGGGTGGGCCTATACAGTTCCCTGCAGGTGTAGCTGTCCCCGAGTGTTGTGCCTTTCGTTACAGAATAGTGCGTCTTCCGCGCGTTTTACTCAGACACGTTTTTGAGTTATTAGAGGATCCTATCCTTAACGGATATGGGAATCCGCAGTCTTCTACTTAGAATGGCTCACCTCATTAGACATGAGGGGATGACTTAATTTCCAAATTGTCTGATTATTGAAATCTTTCCCAGTTCTTTATTGGAAGATCGGGGTTCCGTTTAGCTGGTCCTGCGGGTATGCCTGCTTTCTTCCTGGGCGTTAACCTACGGGTTGCCTTATGTTTTCTTTTGCCCGGTTAGGATGTTTTTTAATTTTTGATTATGTGTTTCCTTCGGGAACTTCTGGGATCGATTCTCTCTGGTTGCTTCTTCGGAAGTTGGTTAAGGAACATGTTAGTCCTAGGTTGCCTGTTTTACCTTCCCCTTTGAGAGAGGATTTTGCCAACTTGAAGGTTATGACCCCTGCTGCGGCTGGTCCTGCTGGGATTTAGTTCTTCTGTCCTGTGGCTTATTCAGTCACAATATTATTATTTGTGTGTTTTCTTGTTTTTCTTTACAAGTTCAGCTAAACACTCTAAAAGGAATGGCTTGGAGGATTGTGTCAGTCCTTATTCAGCATTGAATCCTGGTGACTGGGGGCAGTGGAGTTCCACTCGTCACTCTCTTGGCTCCGATTTCCCCTCGGGGCCTAGAGTTTCCTTCCTCTCTTGGAGGATTGGGGGTTTAGCACCTCCTTAGCTTCTGTTTTGAGCGGTTTGGACTTCTGAGGCTCTGGAATTGTCTTTGGACTTGTTCCTGCTGTGGTTCTCTTTTTGACATCTTTCGGACTTTGTCTGTTCCAACAGGTTCCTTCGGACGGACCTGGTTCCCTTCGGGAGTTGTTCCTTTGTAGGGGACATGGGCAGTAGTGGTCTCCTTGAGCTCTGTTCTAGGGGTTTCTCCCTGGAGCTGGGGGATGCTCTGCACTCCCTTCTTTCCATCTTCTCCGATTTTTTTGGGGGTGATGTGGAGACTAGCCTTTAGTCAAGTGACTTTGTCCTTGAGGTAGTGTGACTACTGTGCCTAGGGCTCTAGTGACCTTGTTTCAGTCTTGCTTCCTTAGCTCCTTGAAGGTTGGACTCTGGCAAGGGATGGTCTCTTCTTGTGGGTCGGGACTTGCAAGTTTTTCTCATTGTCCATTTTACTTTGGACATTGTATGGTATCTCCTGGGGGGTCTGGTTTTATATCCGATGGGGGATTTCAGTTTCCGGGTTCTTGCTTATTTAGGGCTCAGACCTCTCTCGCTCTGGTTCTCCGCTGGCTGAGGTTTTTCTTAGCGTTTCCTTTGTGGATCCTGTTGCGGGTTGTACCAGACTGTTAGGATCTAGAGCTGATCTGAGGTTCCCCCAGGTCCAGGAAACTTGGGCGGTATCCTTTGGTTGGGCTAGTTGAACGGGTTCAGTTGACCAGGTTTTCTGGGTACTGATCACACCTGAACTTTGCCTTTCGCCTTGGCCGGTTTCCCTTGGTAGGCCTTGCTGAAAGAGTGTGATGGCTTTGCTGCTCTGCAAGCAAAGGGGTTCGCTGTGGACCCACCTTTAGCTTTGGCGCATTGATCTGTGTCGCTAGCCAGCTTCAATTCTTCAAGGGTTTCCTTCTAGGTCAGGCGTGCAGGAGAATTGTTCTCTCGGTCAGCCTCTGGCTGTGTCCAGGGGGCAGGTGCTCTGTCCTTCTGGCCCATTTGCTGGCCCCCTTTGCATTGGGGGGGTTATATCCCTTTCGGAGAGTGGTCCCTATTTTAGGCTTCCTCCTGGCTTCAGGAGGTTAGGACAGATGGGTTAACCTATTTCAGAGAGAGGTCTCTCAGATTTGTTCTGTCCATTTGGAGAGTTGCTGGCTCTGCCTTGAGTCTATGTTGGGCCTTTAGCTAGATCTCTAGGTCTACGGCCTTGTCGACGGTCTCCATGTGGTTTTTCTTGTTGACACCCGAGCACTATTGTAATAGCTGTGCCATTTTTTTCCGTCTGTTGTTGAGCCAGGTTTTTTCTGGTCCCCAGGTATCAGACCTGACGATGCTTGGGCTAGCCCGGGTGGAGGTAGGTCCTGAGATCAGTTGTTCTCTTGGATCTTGGGGGCGCATTGTTCCACGTTGAGGTTCTGGGCTCTGCTTTTTGTTTTGAGATCTATGTGTAGGTCTGGCGTTTTCGGTTGCCTATAGTGTGCCTTCTGTAGTGGAAGTTTAGCTCTCTACATTTTGGTAGCCACTTCTAGTAAGCATTGCTTCTGTGTCATCCTGAGGATGGCTGCGTGTTTTGACTGTGTCTGCTACATGTAATTTTGCCTGAATTCCTCAGGGTTCTGAATTCTGATGATGTTTGGTCTCCGTTTTCAGTTGTTCCTAGGCACTGGTTGACTTGCTGCCTGGCAAGTGAAGGTTTGAAACCAGCTACAGCTGTTTGCGCCTTGATCGAGTGCTAACTAGCTGTTCCAATCCTTGCAGGATGTTGGGAGAACTTTTCTCTGTTCTGCTACCTGTTCTAAATCTTGTGGTTTCTATTTGGATTGGTTGCTATCTCTAGTTAGGCTTCTGGACTATCTGCTGGTCAGGGTCCTTGGGGCCTTTTCCCTTTTTGTTTTCTCGGCTTCGGACAAAGCAGGGTTTTCTGTAGGGTAGTGGTTTCAAGCCTGGTGCCCTCAGAATGGGCCGCCTATGTACCCTCCCGTTTTGGCATTCAGTGTCCTCTATAGCTTGGGTATTGTTTTTCCAAAAATAATGAATGCAGCTGTGGACTCTTTCCATTTAGGAAGAAAAACATAATACCTGATCATTTTCTTTTCTTCCGATGGAAAAGTCCTTTTCACCCTGATATTTCTTCTACTGTACCTTGTTCCTCGGCAGAATGACTGGGGGATGAGGGAAGTGGGAGGAGTATTTAAGCCTTTGGCTAGGGTGTCTTTGCTTTCTCCTGGTGGCCAGGTTCTTATTCCCAAAAGTAATGAATGCAGCTGTGGACTTCCATCGGAAGAAAAGAAAATGATCAGATAAGCATAATTTATGTTTTATGCTTACCTGATTTAGTTCTTTCACTGTGGTGAGAGTCCACAAGACCCCACCCTTATGTTTTTTTGGGGTTAGTTTTTTTTTCTTCAGCATATCTTCTTTTTTTTTTGTCCTGCTCCTTTTTATGGCTCTTATTCCTCTTTTTTTTTACCTCACTTGCTTAGTAGACTAAGGTATGTGTAAGGTTGGAGGGGTTTTATAGAGCTCTTGGAGTGCTGCAGCTTATCCTATGCTTATATATATTTACCTGTCTGGGTGGGACAGAGGCAGCTTGCACCCAGCAACTAAGGGAGAAACTGGTGCTGGATTTTACCTGTATTATATATATATATATATATATATATATATATATATATATATATATATATATATATAAATACTGTTATTGTAAAATAAATATTTATATCTATAGAAACAGATATACAGGTATAGATGTATATAAAAATATATGTTTACAATAAAAAGTACATTATCCTGTAAGTGAAGAACATTGGAATGTGACCTATGCACAGCATAAATACAGTAAAACACATAAATTCTTATATAAATATGTACACACATCTCTCTCCATCCACATATTTAGGCATGTCTATGTATGCATATATATGTTAAAGCCCTTTGCAGCCTTTTTGTTTTTCAAACACCTTTTTAAATATTTTTTTTAAATAAGTTTTATCAGACAGTGTTTATATGAGTGTAACTGTACTTGACATGTATTAACGTTTTATGCAACTTTTTTTTTTGCTTCCCCTGCCCTTTACGTGAGCTCTGAAGTCACGCTAACCTGACCTGCGTTAAATTCAGTTGCGCTAGTGAACAAGTTTACTTTCAACTCGTAATACGTGAGCTACTTCCGTTGCATGCAAAAAGCTGAGCTAAACCCGATATCTACACGCTACAGTTATCACGCAACTTGTAATATAGCCCTATATTGGTTGAAGAAAAATTAGTCATGTTTCTTCCATCAGTAATGCTACCACTCGTCAATGAAAATATATGTTGATAAACATAATTTGCTTTGTATTTTTTTATTTTATTAATCTCCAGGTTTACTATGATGTTTCTATATAGCGTAAATTTTAGTTTAACAATTATTTTTGTTGTCAGATAAGATGTGTCCATAGTCCCCTGCTTAGTATCATAATCTGTGAAACCACAATATATCCATTTCTTAACCATATTACTGGGCTGTCGCATTTTGTTTTTTTAACTAATATTTTCCTATTAAATCATATTGGCTGCAAAACGACACTTTTCCTCTGCTGTGCATTTGTTCTACCAATAAACAATACCACAGCGGGACCTTATTTCACCTTTTTGTTTCTAACTGTTCTTACCTTCTGGCTATACAAAATATGGCTGCTATAGTTATTTCTTCAATTTCTAGGTTTTCCTTTCCTGCACATGCTAACTTCGCCCTTTTAATTCCTTTTAGTTTCTAAATTAGTTTTACAGTTCATGTTATCTGTTCAGTTGTGGCTTATTTATTTTCCACATATCACTCACGTTATCTCTGTCTCTCTGAATTCATTCAAGAAATTTACTTTTTTCACTCAATAAACTTCTCATTGTTATGTTCTAAAACAATGTGATAATGTCCGAAAAGAACCTGTTCCCCTGCCAGAAAAGTTCTATATAACAATGCACCTATTGGAAACGTATCAAGTGGGATTATATTCTAAAAACAACATTTATACCAGATTTTGTTCAGCAAATAAGAACCATTCTACGATTGACAGCAAGTTCTAATGCTTGCACGCTTTTCCATTATGTTGGACTCTCCTGCCCTTCTATAATCTGTTAAAGGGACATGAAACCCATATTTGTTTTTCTTTTATGATTCGTGTGATTTTACACAGCCTAAAATGGGCTGGCCTCTATGCTTTACAATCCTGCTTTTTAAATAAAGATAGCAAGAGAACGAAGAAAAACTGATAATAGGAGTAAATTAGGAAGTTGCTTAAAATGGCATGCTCTATCTGAATCATGAAAGAAAAAAAAATGGATTTAGTACAACTCTCACCTCTTCAATTTTTTTCATAAGTTCTTGCACTGAAGGATCCTTTCCTTCCAGCAGGCGTATCCGGTTTTCTTTTTCAGGATCTTCTGCCTGCTTTTCCAAATCCATTATTCTGTCAAAGCACAGGGAAAGCTGTTCGATATAAAGAAAAGACAAAAAGTTTGTAACATTCAGTTCAATAGCAGGACAACAAGATCTATGACTCACTGCAGCAATTATTTTGGTTTAAACTTATAATTAAGTCAATAAATAATTATTTACTGATTTTGTTTAATGATTTTTGCTTTTTGAATTAGCCTAAAATAGTTCTTGTAGCCAGTGACCAGAATTTTCACTGTTTTCTTCTTCCAAAATGGATATATTTATTTTACTTCCAAAATGGATATATTTATTTTACTTCCAAAATGGATATATTTATTTTACTTCCAAAATGGATATATTTATTTTACTTCCAAAATGGATATATTTATTTTACTTCCAAAATGGATATATTTTGATGGGGCTTTTTTCCCCCTCTAAAATAAGGATCAGCTATTTACATTTAGTATGATTGTATCTTAAAGTGACTGTAAATTTTGATGCTAAAGTGCCCGTTTTTTTAAAATTCGATTAAAAACAGGGGCAATTTAATTAATCAAAATTTACATTTCACTCGTGTTGTGAAAAAAAACTTACCTTTTAAACTTGACAGCAGCTCCAGCTTCCTCCGGTCGTCACAAGCCATTTCTGATGTCAGAAATGATGGATAGGTCATCCTCCAATCACGGCTAATCAGTGTCTGATTCAAAGCCGTGATTGGAGGAAGCTTGATTCCTCATTTTAGATCCAGGAAGAGGCTTTGCGATGGGTGGAGGAAGCTAGAGCTTTTTATTTTGTGTTTTTTTCACAACACTAGTGAAATGTAAATTTTGATGAATTAAAGTGCCCCTGTTTTTAATTGAATTTTTAAAAACCGGACACTTTAGCATCAAAATTTTCATTCACTTTAAAATAAAATAAGTTCTCATAATAGTGTCTTGTGTTCTTTTTTTAAGAATTCTATGTTATTTACAACTACAGTATATATTTAGTAAAAAAAATAAAAAAAATAACAGACCACAATAGACAATAAAAAGATCAACAATAAGTGTACGTGTTTAAAACATAGTAAGAGATGGCAAAATATAAACTGTATATAGCATAGAAAATTCTGATAATTCTATGAATTTTTAAACTGTTTAGTAAACATAAAGTTATAAAAAGTAACCTAAATAAAAGCATAAATGTATTTAGAATAATGTTACAATTATTTTCCTAAATAAAACTGTATTTTAAAAATAACCCTTACTCTACCCAGTTTAGCTATTTGCATGCATGGAATAAGTCCCAGATATGGTAGCAGGTTGAATAAATAAGCATTTGCCTTTGAAATACTTGTTAAGATTCTAGGTTCCTATAATAATGGCAGCATCATGTGACATGTTTAATTAATTAGTGCATGTACGGGGGGGGGCAGGATGAGTGTGTGCGCTACTAGCTGCTCAGAGATGGGGGAAAAGAGATCACTGAATTAAAAAGTTAACGCATTTCTTATTACAGCAGCATTGCATGTCTTACAAATACCTATACAATTATCTGAAATGCTAATGCACTTTGAAAAGTGACTTTTATGACTCCTTATTAATAGGGAAACAAAAAAGCACATTAGAGTCCCTGGAAAAAAAAAATATGTTCTGGCTATAAATTTCATGCGCTACAAGAGTGCAATTCAACCTATTTTTGAAACAAGATGGTAATTGTTGTATCACAATCTGTTTCTTGAAATAGAACATATTCCGATAGTGTAATATGTTCTCTCCCATGGAAAAATGTAAATCCATTTGATTGAGAAATATCATTATAGAACACGTTTATTTTAATAAATTATATGTTTTTGTACATTATTTTTGTGCACATTGGCAGTGGAAGTCCAGTTATTTTCAACTCACTAGATATTTTTTTATTTTTTTTACTATTTTTAACATTTTGATAATGCTTTGTGTGGGTAGTTTAAACATAAATTATCCATAAAATGTGTTTAAGAAGAACTAATTAATGATGTCTATAAATATCATATGCAAACTTTGTATTTATTAGTAATATTAACAAATATACTTACCATTACTTAAATATAATCCTGAACTGGTATTGTGTTTGTTCAGCATAATTATGAAAAATAGGATAAAATGTATCCCTTTAAGCCCTTACATGTAAGGAAATGTTTGAAACATGAAAGTTAAAATTAAATTCTTAGGATTCAGACAGAGCATGAAATTAAAATAAGGACTTGCCATGTACTTCTGGAAGCAAACTTTTTTTTTCTGGCAATATTTAAGAGCATGCCTAGAGAAGCCCAGAAGTGTGCACGTTTTCTGAGCACTATATGGCAGAAATGTAACAATGTTAGGGATGTGGACATGCGCCTACTCTGTTCCCTATGGGCTTGAGGGGGGTGATACCTAGTAACCACCAATAGAAATCAGCTGAAAAGTACGGGGACCCCCAAGCGCCTACCAACCGGAGGCAAAAGGATAGAGATGAGTGTAGCAATATGTACAATAAAACCTAATTTATTGCCTATACATATAAAAACTTATTACATACATGTTATACAATACATGGATCCATGGAAAATTACAATAAAAATACAAAATGCAATAAAACCATACAAAATGCAATAAAAACAGTGTGAAGGTATAATAAAACAGATGTATAAAATAAAAACAATGGTAAGTACAATGGATATGGTTGTCCTCCTAAGTGTAAAATACAGTGAAATTCAGTGATACACAGAAATGTGAACAAATGGTGTACAAATATAAAAATATAAAAATATGAAAATATATAAAAAATACAAAATGTGTAGAACTGTAAAGTTCCAAATAAAATGTCAATCAGTCCTATTCACGATGTGAAAAAATATGAAAAATTGTAGATTCCAAAGTGATGAAAAATTGTAGATACAAAAATAGGTGAATAAGTCAAACTATAGTCACCCAGATCCTGTGAGATCAAGTAGTAGTTGTAAGTATCCAAAAAGTGTCGTGATGTGGTGAAGATGTGGTGAAGATGTGAAGATGGAGGAAATTCTGGGCCCACCGAGAGTGAACCAAATTTTCAAACGGAGAAATAATGTCCACCTAAAAAAAATCAAAAACAAATATGGTGCAGATACCTTCAAATAAGTTTTACCTAAATGAAATGGAGCTTACCAATATCAGTCCATTGACTGATATTGGTAAGCTCCATTTCATTTAGGTAAAACTTATTTGAAGGTATCTGCACCATATTTGTTTTTGATTTTTTTTAGGTGGACATTATTTCTCTGTTTGAAAATTTGGTTCACTCTCGGTGGGCCCAGAATTTCCTCCATCTTCACATCTTCACCACATCTTCACCACATCACGACACTTTTTGGATACTTACAACTACTTCTTGATCTCACAGGATCTGGGTGACTATAGTTTGACTTATTCACTTATTTTTGTATCTACAATTTTTCATTATTTTTCATCACTTTGGAATCTACAATTTTTCATATTTTTTCACATCGTGAATAGGACTGATTGACATTTTATTTGGAACTTTACAGTTCTACACATTTTGTATTTTGTATTTTTTATATATTTTTTATATATTTTTATATTTTTATATTTGTACACCATTTGTTCACATTTCTGTGTATCACTGAATTTCACTGTATTTTACACTTAGGAGGACAACCATATCCATTGTACTTACCATTGTTTTTATTTTATACATCTGTTTTATTATACCTTCACACGATTTTTATTGAATTTTGTATGGTTTTATTGCATTTTGTATTTTTATTGTAATTTTCCATGGATCCATGTATTGTATAACATGTATGTAATAAGTTTTTATATGTATAGGCAATAAATTAGGTTTTATTGTACATATTGCTACACTCATCTCTATCCTTTTGCCTCCGGTTGGTAGGCGCTTGGGGGTCCCCGTACTTTTCAGAAATGTAACAATGTTATACATATAGTGTTCAAGACCAGTGTTCCTTCTAAGGCCATTTTTTTGAGTGGCCCAGCAGTGAAACAGTTAATAAGGTAACCATACCTTGCTTTATGCATCGTCTAGTGCAGAGATGGCGAACCTTGGCACTCCAGATGTTTAGAACTACATTTCCCATGATGCTCGACTGGACTTCAGTGTACCTAAGCATCATGGGAAATGTAGTTCTGAAACATCTGGAGTGCTAAGGTTCGCCATCACTGGTCTAGTGATGGCGAACAGGGTGTGGTTCACTAATTAACTGTTTCACTGCTGGGCTGCTCACAAAATCTGGCCTTAGAGGGAACAATAAGAAAATTGCTTGTTCTATCTGAATCTAAGTTTCATTTTAAGTCTAATGTTGCTTAAATTTGAAAAAGTATTTTAACAATAAACTTAATTTGCATAAAGAGGCTTAGAAAACTAGGATATGCAATAATTTTCATAAGGAATACTCTCTTTCTAAACTTTTCCTAACCTGAATTTGAAGTATCACCAGATCTGACTCTAAAACCCTTTTATTTGGCAGGATTTTCTGAGCTTGTTCTATCTGTCTCTTTTCTTCGTTTATCTGCATGTTCAGAAAACGCATCTTCCCATCCATGGCGGACATCTCTACGTCTCCGTTCCTCAGCAGCATTTCCTGGATATTTATTTTCTCATAGAAAATGCATATTTCTTCTTCACGCTCAATTAACTGAACTCCCCTGTAAAACGAACAAAAACAAATGTTACTAGAAGTGTCCTCAGAGCTTTCTAAAGTTCCACTGATTTTTTTTTAAACATAACCTAGTAGTTAGGAACAAACCTTGCCTAACCTTTATAAGAAGATATTTATTAATTTTAGAGAGTAAAGGAATAACTAAAAAAAAAAAAAAGAATAAATACCTTGACTAGACATTGTGGTTAGTAGCTAGTTTAGTGTTAGGCCTAGCTTCCATTGAGGTGGTAAAATGTAGAAACTGGTGGTAACATAAAAAATCTCCATAAACTTTAATGGAGAGAAATGTTTTTACCACCAGTTTCCAAACTTTACCACCTCAATGGAAACTAGGCCTAACTCTGGCACAAACCCTTTTTGAGCTACAAGTTACTGATGAAAGACGCACGCAATTGGAACTTTTGTAAATTGGTATGAGATACAACCAAGAAATGATAAGCGGAAATATACTATGGGGCCTAATTATCATAGTGCGAGCGGACATGATCCGATATTGCAGATCATGTCCGCTGCATATCGATAAATGCCGACAGCATACGCTCTCTGCATTTATCATTGCACCAGCAGTTCACCAGAACTGCTTGTGCAATGCTGCCCCCTGCAGATTTGTGCAGGGTGTGTCAATCAACCCGATCGTATTCGATCAGGTTAATTTTTGTCCGCCGCCTCAGAGCAGACGGACAGGATATGGAGCAGCGGTCTTGGCATAACGCTCCATACGGAGCTTGATAAATACGCCCCTATGTGTCTAGTGAGCTTTTGCATAGAGGCAGGGAAGTATTGTTCCTGTATTTTACATACGGTCACTCTGGGAAGGCTATAAGCGGTTGATGTTTGGAGTTTTTATATTAGTGCTTTTCTAGGTGGTACTAATAACTAAAATGTACAGGAGGCTGTTTTCAGCTTAAAGGGACATGAAACCCAATTTTTTTCTTTCATGATTGCGAAAGAACATGCAATTTTAAAAAGCATATCTAGAAAAGGCTCAGTAGCTGCTGATTGGTGGCTGCACATAGATGCCTCGTGATTGGCTCACCCATGTACATTGCTATTTCTTCAACAAAAGATACCTAAAGAATGAAGAATATTAGATAATAGAAGTAAATTGGAATGTTGTTTATAATTGTATTCTCTACCTGAATAACGGAAAACATTTTTTGGGTTTAGTGTTCCTTTAATCTAAGGTAAGACTTTAAGATCAATAAGGTGTAGACTGTTCTATTATTATTATTATTTTTAAGAATACAAAATATCTATTAAAAACATTATATTTCAATGTTGTCCACGATTTTAAATGTTTAATGTTCAAAATTAACTCATAATATTTGCACTCCCTCTGTTTGGCTCATTATGCATAGCCAACCATGGATGATTGTACAAATAGCTAACGGGAGCGTGTGCCGAACGGGAACTTGGCCTAATTTAGCATTCATAGCCCTTATAATAATATTAGCAATAATTGGACAATAATGTCCTGGAGCTCAGTGACTGCATGAAAGGGCTGTCTGCAACTACAGACAACGGCATGTGGTTTCAAATAAAAGAGGTAAGTAATCATAATTTAATGGTTTCACTACCCTCAAACTAATGTTTAAAATAGACGTTTTGTAATAACGTTAGTTATGATCCTTTAAGAAAGGAATTTGATATTCCACAGAGAGATTATTTATTTATTTATTTTTTTTATTTTTTTTACATATTTGCAATTGAGGCATTTGCTCAATAAACTAAAAGCTCAACATAAAGGAGAATGGAAATAGCCAAGATTACAAGATTTCTTTAAAATATATGAAATAGGAAATGATTCTATAAACAAATTATATAAAGCTATACAGAATATAGAAGGTAATAAAAGCATTAAGTTATTATTTAAATTTAAACTAAAATATTCAAGGAATAGATGACAATATAATTAAAGGGACACTAACCCCATTTTTTTTCCTTTCATTATAGAGATAGAGCAGGCAATTTTAAGCAACTTTCTAAATTACCCCTACTAGCAATTTTTCTTCATTCTCTTGCTATCTTTATTTAAAAAGCAGGAATTTAAAGCTTAGGAGCCAGCCCATTTTAGGTTCAGCACCCTGGATAGTACTTGCTTATTGGTGGCTACATTTAGCAAACCAATAAGCAAGCATAACTTTGAGCTTCACATTCCTGCTTTTTAAATAAAGATAGCAAGAGAACGAAGAAAAATTGCTAATATGAATAAATTAGAAAGTTGCTTAAAATTGCATGCTCTATCTGAATCATTACATAATACTTTGGGTTTAGTGTCCCTTTTAAGAGCAGTCTAATAAGAGCACGGAAAGGAACGAAGACAAGTAACTTTAGTGAGATGCATCTAAACTTATTACAGAAAATCTATCTCACTCCCTCAGTTTTACACAGATGGGGAAAAAGTATGCCAACAAATGTGTAAAATGTGGAAGATCATCAGCTGAAATAGATTATTTCTGGTGAATCAGTTTTGGAGGAAGATAGGTTACTGGATCTCTAAATTTCACATGAAAATGTTGTAATGCAATAAACAGTGATTTTTCTTCTTCCAAAGAATAGCAGATATAGAGAGAAATAGTTTAAAGACTTTATGATTGTAATTGGCATTAATATGATATTAAACAAATGGATTACTAAGCAAACCCTCTTCACAGAATTTATAATAAAAAACAAACATATAATTATATGATCTTAGAACAATGTACTGCGGAAATTGATAAAGAAAAAGATATAAGCCTGTTCAGGGCCAACCTTAGCATTTTCGTGGCCCTGTGCAATAAATTTGTGGGCCCCTCAGTCCAGTGCCCTTATTTCCCTCCCCTTGTATGGCCCACCCCTGTGCCAACATTCCGTGATATCTATATAAAGAATAACACAAAATATTAGACCTCCTGATACCATTGAACACTTTTTATAAACGAAATACAACATATACATTGCACCATCTCATAGCCTTCCCACTGACATTACGGGGCCCTGGGCGGGTGCCCCTCTTGCCCTGCCTAAAGGGCAGGCCTGAGCCTGTTCATTAAAAAATTGGATACATTAATAAAATCATTCTCTTTAGAAATACAGAAATACTTCATATAAAAGTTTTGTCACTAACTAAATAATTGATGCATTGTCAAGAGGAGATTTTCATAATCTTGATTATTAAGAGACGTTAATGATTTTCTGTTTTTTTCTATGTTATAAGTGCTTGATTTATGACCAAAGTCAATGGTGCTTTACAAAGTCCACAGCTGCATTCATTACTTTTGGGAATTCAGAACCTGGCCACCAGGAGGAGACAAAGACACACCAGCCAAAGGCTTAAATACCCCTCCCACTCCTCTCATCCCGCAGTCATTCTTTGCCTTTCGTCCCAGGAGGTTGGCAGAGAAGTGTCAGAAGTTTGCGATTTATCTCTTATGGAGGTTAGTACTCTTCGTATGGGACTGGAGTTTTAAGTAATCCTGTCAGCCTCTCAGTGAGAGCTTGGATGAAAGTTAGAGTCTGGAGATGCAGGGAGAGTCTTTCTGCGAAACCATCCCAACTAATTTTTAACAGCTCCATAAGCAATCAGCGTAGACGAGTTTTGCTACCTGCTTTCTTCTCTCAAGTCCATGGCAGAGGCGAGGCTACTATCTGTCACACTTGAAAGGCCGTGTTCCTGTTTCATGGCGTAGATTCCAACACTCTGTTGGTTCCAATATCGTCAGGATTTGAGTGTTTCCTTCCTAGTGTGGGTTGAAGATTGGAGGTTCTTAGGGCCTCCTTGCTGCCATTTTGGGCAGTCATTTCCTTCTAGGGCTATTTGAACTGTCCTTTTGGACTTGTAACTTTTTGAGGACTCTTCCTTCGGGTCGAGATCTCTGGACTTTGTCCGTTTCTCCTTGGAGGTTGACCTTGTGGTGTTTTCCTACTCTGAGGGTTAGTTGTTCCTTATTAGGAATGATAGGCTATGCGGTCAGTTTAGGTGAGTGAAGTATAAAACTTTTTTGCGCTGCCTAATGGGGTAAGCCTTTTACTCCTAGGATATTTTCCCCAAAAAATATCTTACTTAGGTGTACAGGAGAGGTTTTGGAAATTTTTGGAGTGTAGGCGCAAGTGAATGCTTTTACCCCTGTCTTGATTATTCAGTATCCTTATCTAAGGGAATTGTATAAAAGATTTGACACTTGTTTAAATAACAAATATATTTATTTGAAAAATAAGAAAAAAATCTCCTCTGGTTTTGTACGCGGAGGTGATTATGGAGATTAGCCTTTGTTACCTTGCTCTTTGGGTGACTTTGTCCCTGAGGTTCCCCCTTGGTCCTGGTAGTTTGGGGTACGCTTATGGGGCTTAAAATCTTAGCGGCTCTGTTATGCCCTAGGTCCTTTGGAGTTGGACTTTTTGTAGGGGTGTTCTCTTCCCTTTGGGTTGGGATTTATGTTTAGACCCGTTTTACGGGTTATTCTTATCCCTCGTGTAGTCTGTTTCATTTGGATGGGGTATGGTGTTCCCTTGGGGTATTGTTTATCTAAACAATTCTGGGGCTCGCTGGCTGTATTCCGCTGTGGTGCGGTTACTTTATCTTCATGGCCTTATCTGTTTTTTTTTCTGGATTTATATGATCCTGTGGTTGGTTTAGGAGCTCCAGTTCTCCAGGGAACATAGGCTATAGCTTATGGTCTTGCTAGTTTAGCTACTAGCAGCTTGGCCAGGAGTGCTGTGTGCTTAGACTTCTCATGGCCGGCCTTGGTCTTAATTGGTATGTACTTCCCTTCTTAGGGAGTTTTCCTTTTCATATCGTCAGTGGCGCCTGGATAGTTTTCATTCGGCTCAATTTAGGGCTTTGGCCTTGTGAGTGTGTGCGCTGTTTATTTGGCTGTGCCCTTCCCTTGGGAGGGGTTGTTTTGCCTTCCTAAAAGGTGGGGGTTTCCTCTCTCTGGAGGGTGGAAGTCCTGCCCTGTGTGCAGGTGGTTGGAACAGGTGGTTTATCCTGTAAAGAGAGCGGTCCACTTTTCTAGGGTTTTTCTGTTCCGTCTGTGGTTGCAATCTCCATGTTAGAGCATAGGGCTCTTCGGCCTTTTTAGGCCTCTCTCTATGAGGTTTTCCTTGGAAGTACCTGTTGTGGGTGCTGTATTGAGACTGACATATAGTGTTGGGCTAGATTTCATAGGGCTTTTTCTGCCTTGTTTCGGCCTATCTCTATGGGGTCCTCTTTGAGGGTACCTGTATGTGGGTACTTTTGGATGGCACCCGAGTTCTGTTGGGGTGACTGTGGCTGTCCCATTATGCCCTTTTATCTGAGGGCCGGTGGTTGGGGTCCTTTCTGTTCCCCTGTCCTTCAGACCTGCCTGTTGCTTGGGCTGGCCTGGTGTTCTGTGTACCCACTATTTAGTGGATGTTAACAGTCCACCGGTTGGTGTTGGTTATCAATCTTTGGATGTCTTTTACTTGCCTGCAAGTATTTTCCTTTCAGAGTCATCCTGGTATGACTGCAGCATGTGGTGTACAGAGGTTGCTCTCTAGGTTTATCTGCGAGTCAGTGTCCTTGGGGTCTTTTCTTTTCAAATATTTCTTGGCTTCGGACGAAGTGAGATTTTTGTTGGGTTATTGTTTCAGGCTTGGTGCCCTCAGAATGGGCCGCCTGTTGTACCCTCCCATTTTAGCATTCAATGTCCTCTATAGTTTGGGTATTGTTTTCCCAAAAGTAATGAATGCAGCTGTGGACTCTTTCCATTTATGAAGAAAAACATAAATTAAGGATACTTCAGATCCCCACTGGTGTCTAATGCTAGATATTAATAGACCAGTTTCAATCTGTTGTCACAGTGTCACAAGTATACTTAATTTTATGTGACTAGGTCACACTGGGAACCCAACTTGTTTAAAAATCTAACACATCAAAATAAAAATTTAAAATATGTACATCTATACAACAAAGCCCAGCAGATTGAATGTATATGTAACATCTAATGCTGATACCAACTAATAATAAGTGGTAACATATCAATTGTAGAATACACTACAATACATTAAAAGGTAGCACTGCATCTCCTCTTAAAGCAAATTCATATAGGTGAGTTCTGTATTGAATGGCACTTTAGCGACATTTATATTCACTTCTCTCTTGGAGTACTATGTTGCTTTTAGGTTTTTTCATTATTCCCAGATTATCATCCGCATCATCTGCCGTATAGAACATTTTCCAACTTTACAGGTTAATTATGGTATACCTCCCAGATTTAAAAAAATAATGGTATCATCTGTAATACAGGTGACCATTTACTGTGTTTTTGTGGGCACTCATGAGTCTCCCGCCAGCAGATACCCTCCACTGGACCTGGGACCTCTTATGATAAGTTTAGTGAACCAGCGGCACCCCAAGGTGTTGCTGGCACACATATATCATATGGCACCACCCTACCATTCTGCACCTCAGGTATGTAACAGATCATAATAACCCTTTGAAATCTGGTACAGAGTTTAGACCCCAGGGGAAATAGTATCCAAACGGTAGATCCATTGGGCCTCTCTGGTAAGTAAGAGTCTATACCGGTCGCCACCTCTGTCCAGTTTTGATACGTGATCAATCAGAGTATATCTGATTGAAGCCACTGTGTGATTTCTCTCCACACAGTGTCGTGCTACCGGTTGATCCGAAGAGCTTTTGAGTAGTGCCTGGCGGATTGTTAGATGGTGATTGGCCATCCGCTCTTGAAGCGTACCCTTCGTCTTTCCCACATAGAACATGGAGCACGGACACACCAGAAGATATCACATGTGTGGTTGTACAGGTTAGCAAATGCCTGATTGTGTATACCGTATTGGTATGAAGATGGTGAATCCTCTTTGTCGAGATCAGACCATTACACGTCATGCAACCTAAACATTTGTAGCTGCCATTGATGTTTATTTGCTTTTTTCTTGATAGCACTGTTTTGGGTCCGTTTTCACTAATAGGTCACAGAGACTCGTGTTCCTTCTGTACCCCACCATTGGTGTCAGTTCTTGGCTGAAGCGAAGCTTTGGGTCTGAGGATAAGATCAGCCAATGTCTCCTAAGAATTCTACCAGTATTAATGGTACCAGGAGTGAATGTAGTAACCATTATCATTTTATTTTTATCCTTATCTTCCTTACATCTGTTAATCAACTCTTCTTGTGTTTGTTCTTGGACTGTTTCAAGGATAGGTCCAACAATCTTGGGTTTATAGCCTCTCTGAAGAAACCTATTCTCATTCTCCTTTAACTGAGAAACCCCCTAGAGCATGTTGTGTGTTGTTGCGTATGGTTCTGACCATTTGGGACTTAATTATCCCTCTAAGCAATGTGGATGGATGGCAGCTGTCTGCTCTTAAGATCGAATTACGATTTGTGGGTTTCTTGTAGAGTGTTGTGCCTATGCTCTGGCCATCCTTAAAAATTTGTAAGTCAAGAAAGTGAATACTTACACTGTCAGAAGTCATTTTAAAATGTACAGTGGTGTCAGTATTGTTAAGGTCATTAAACCATTTCTGCAAAATGTCAGAACCTCCTCTCCAAATCAGGAAGATGTCATCTATATATCTCCTGTAGAAGACTATAGACAACACCTCCTTAGCCCAAACATACTTATTATCGAAATCAGACATAAAAATGTTGGCATATGATGGGGCCCATATTCAACCCCATTGCCGTACCTGCAATTTGCACATAACCCCCCCCCCCCCCAATCGAAAATAGTTTTTGGTTTAAGCAGAAATCAATGAGTGCAAACACAAATTTGACTGGTGGGCCCCTGTATTGGGTGTCCCAAAGTAAGTGCATCTTGTCCAACAACAGTCCCACATCATGCGGAATGATGGTGTAGAGACTGTTGACGTCCAATGTTAGCAATAAATCTCCTTCCTCTACCTGTGCACCCTTCAAGAGTCTGATAAGCTGGTTAGTGTCTAGTACAAATGAGCGGATCTGCTTAACAACAGGTTAGAGCAAAAAGTCTATGTATTGTGCCACTGGTTGTGATATTGATTTACAACAAAGACAATTGGACGCCCTGTTGGCTTATCCAAAAGTCTTGTGAAACTCAGGAATAGTGTATAATATGGGAATTCTTGAATGTTGTGTAATGCAAAAAGTTTGCATTTGTTCGGATATATAACCTTGTTCAAATCCAAAGTCCAATAAGGAATCAAGTTTCTTTTTAAATGAGAAAGTGGGATCACCTGTTATGTTTTTTTGTTTTTTTTTATTTGTAGTACCATCCATCAGTTGTTGCAGTATATTATCCTTATAGTCCATTAGGACTATTGCCCCGCCCTTGTCTGCGGGCCTAATCACTATGGATGTATCAGACTGCAAAGACTTAATGGCTGTACGTTCATCTTTGGTCAAATTATGTTTCCATTTAGCATTTTGTGCCTACTGTTATAGATCCTGTGTAACAAGTCTAGTGAATGTTTTGATACTAGGGCTACAGTTGCCTGGCTCAAAAGTACTAGCTTTCTTAAAGCCACTCGGTTCATGCTGTGTATCCCTTGGTCTGGTTACATGTTTCTTAAAAAATTCTTTGACCTTCAGATTTCTGTGGAATTTGTGTATGTCCATTTTTAAGTCAAGTTCAGAAAGACTGCTGCAAGGGACAAAAGATAGACCCTTATTTGGCAGCAGTGACACTACCTGCACGATTTAGAATGTGATTGGGTAAAGGGATAGTCAGAGTCAAGAAATAAACTTTCATGACAGAGATAGAGCAGGCAATTTTAAGCAACTTTGTATTTACTCATATTATCAAATTTTCTTTGTTCTCTTTATTTGAAAAGCAGGAATGTAAGCTTAGGAGCCAGACCATTTTTGGTTCAGCACCTGGGTAGTGTTGATTGCGAGTGACTAACGTTTACCATTACTTTACCTTTTTTTTTTTTCTCTGGATTTTTGTTTGCTAGAAGATTATATTACAGATTTCCTATATGTTCATTTCAGTAGGTTAATGACTCGGGGACCTGTTGCCTGTATTGATTTCTATATATGCACAAACTAGCACAATGTTATGTTTTTTATCTTTTTGTATAAACCATTAGGTGAATATAGAATGACTATTATTATTTGCTACTATATTTTGTTAATACGGTGGATGCAAGTAGGCTTTGCTTGCGTGACATCTACAGTTATGTACTTTTTATAATAAACTACTATGATGCTTCATTCACATATCTAAGACAACCAACTGAACATGCTCCATCTTGGCTTCTTGGGTTGCCATGACGACTCATATAATTTAGGTCTTGTCCTACTGGTTCACATGCTTATTTTAATGCTCAATGGTTGCACATTTGATGGTTCAAAGTGGAAGTTTTATGGTTTACCATTTTCTACTTTCTGATAAAGGGAAACGTTCCCCAAAACTTCAAAACATTAAACTTTTTTGATAGAAATCCTGAAAGTGAAATAATTTATAGAACATTTGTCACAAATGAATGTGCTAAAATATCATTAAACTTGAAGAGATATACTTATAAAATAATATAAATAATAATAATTGTATTCACTTTCATATTACATAATATTATGAATACAAGACTATTTTCAGATTTGCCTGAAAATGTGATATTATTATGCTTGATATAACAATCTATGAGTACAGGCGGTCCCCATTCCATTCTCACCTGGCATTTCTGTTCATAACCGAACGTTCATACTTCTTGCGCAACTCTATCATTTCCTGCTCGGTCTGATTAATCACATTAGTGAGTCTGCCAATTTCCATTTTTTGCTCTTCTCTTTTCTCTTTTAATTCTTGCAAATAGATGCCGACTCTGCCTAAATCCTTCCGGAGGCTGTCCCGAACCATGTGATTATTGGACTGCTTTAATCTTGTCTTTTGTAATTGTCTGAAAACATAATATAAACACATATTTTAACATTATAGGCCAGTTATATTGTGCCTTGTCTGTGATAGGTGAATGCCGTATATCACCACATGGTGTATTGATGTTTGTAATAAACATGTGCAGCAAAACCAGCACTATTTGAATGAAAACTGAGAAAATAATCATGTTTTCTGTTCCAATATCAGACCAAGCAACACAGTACACAGACATACCGGTACACAGTCCCCTAAACATCATATGGAGATTTCAATGTCAAAATAACATTTTCATGATTAAGACACAGCTATTAATTTAAAAATAAAAATATATTTGCTTATGTTATCACATTAACTTCTTTCTCGTGGTATTCTTTGTTGAAATGCATACCTAGGTAGGCTAAAGGTGTGCATTCAGGGTTTGCAACACTGATCAGCAAACCCAATCAGTATGTTTCTCATTTCTCCTCTGCTGTTAATATAGAGGGACAGATAGAAATGAACCTTTGCACTGATCAAACAATCACTGTGTAGCTTGTCTCTTGGTCAGGTGTTTGAATACTGCAGTATGCAGTACAGCAGCTCTGGGTAGGGTGGAAAAACACACTTTTCAAAGATGAACAACACGAAAAGCAGAAAGAATAAGTAATGAAAGTTAATTTTACTATACATGATTAATCAGTTTCCGGTAATTTAGTTTTAAATGTAATGCGCCTTTAACTTGAGCTGTGAACAGTAATATTACAAGGACAGAAGAAATATGTCTGCTATACACTGACATGCAATGGAATGTACTGTCAGAAGCCCTGACAAAACAATTAAGGTTTACATTTGCTTACGATAGCCAGTTGCATGTGTAAGTTTTCCAATTTCCCTTTTCCTCCATGGTGTATTGTCTACACTAAACTGCCAGCAGAAAGTAATATGTACAGTTCATACACAAGTCAGCATGTGACGCTAAATCAGCTGAGTTATCCACAGGGAAATGCGGTAAAAAAACAATTGTTCTTGTAACAATAGTGATTTAACTAGACAAGAAGTCTGAAATGCTGTTGGCTGCAGCTGCATCTTGTTACCTGCTCGTTAATAAAATTCATTGAGTTTATTTTATCAATATCTAATTATACAGTTAAAGGAACAGTAAAGTCAAAATTAAACATTCATTATGCAGAAAGATCATGTAATTTTAAACAACTTTTCAGTGTACTTTTGATCTAATTTGCTTACATCTTTTGGTATAATTTGTTAGCTGCTGATTGGTGACTGCACAAATATGTCTCTTTTCATTGGATCACCTGACATGTTCAGCTAGTTCCCAGTAGTGCATTACTGCTCTTTCAACAAAGGATACCAAATAATGAAGCAAATTTGATAATAGAACTAAATTGGAAAGTTGTTTTAAACTGTATGTTCTTTCTGAATCATGACAGAAAAACGTTGTGTTTCACGTCCCTTTAATTTACTGAGATTTCATTTTGGAAAGGTTCCTGTGTTCTTGCATACCTGTCTTTAAGTGCAACATTCGTTCTTAGAATTTCAATTTCATTTGCAATAATTTTTGCCTTTTCTCGCATTTCTGCTGCTCGTTGCGTAGCTACCAGAATCAGGCTGACACACTTATTCCTCTCGTTGCGTATAATATTATACATCTTAGAAAATTCATTTAGTCTGCAAAATTAAAAATAAATGTTTATTTACAACACATTTTAAAAAAAAAAATACTAAATAACAAGTGGAGCTCACCAGAGTCTATACAGTGAGAAATTACAGTTCTGCCAGAATAAAGCATTTTATTAGTTTCAACTATATACATGACACCTTTTTACAAAACACGTTTTAAAGGGTGAGAAATGTTTAAAAACCCACTGGAAAAGCAGTGGTTATTTACTTCATAAAGTTGGCCACTATCTATTACTCCTGGGAATTACTCATCCTTACCACTAGGAGGAGGCAAAGATTCCCAAACTCCAAGAGCTCTCTAAAACCCCTCCCACCTCACTGGTACCTCAGTCTTGTCTTTACCTCCGCTGGAGGAAGGTGAAGAATGAAGATGTATATTTGATTCTTCAGTGAGAGGAGTTCTCAGACCGTATTGAGGCCCATTTCCCCTCAGAGTACAGTGATTGTTGGATGGATGTATTGGAGTATAGGTAGTGGCATATTTTTCACCGATTAGAATTTAGTCACAAGCCTTTCCACTGATGTCACAGGGACTTTTTCTTTGCCTCCTCCTTTTGGTTCGTCGATATACTCCTATTCCAGATCCTCTGATGTTATGTTTCAGAACTGGTTTATGGCTTCCTAATGGTTTCCTCCAGTAGTGGGTGCCTATTGGTAAGTATTATATTTTTTATATTACTTGCCCCCCTATTGGCCATTTAGGTTATTGTTATATATATGTATTATATATCTACAGGGAGTGCAGAATTATTAGGCAAATGAGTATTTTGACCACATCATCCTCTTTATGCATGTTGTCTTACTCCAAGCTGTATAGGCTCGAAAGCCTACTACCAATTAAGCATATTAGGTGATGTGCATCTCTGTAATGAGAAGGGGTGTGGTCTAATGACATCAACACCCTATATCAGGTGTGCATAATTATTAGGCAACTTCCTTTCCTTTGGCAAAATGGGTCAAAAGAAGGACTTGACAGGCTCAGAAAAATAAAAAATAGTGAGATATCTTGCAGAGGGATGCAGCACTCTTAAAATTGCAAAGCTTCTGAAGCGTGATCATCGAACAATCAAGCGTTTCATTCAAAATAGTCAACAGGGTCGCAAGAAGCGTGTGGAAAAACCAAGGCGCAAAATAACTGCCCATGAACTGAGAAAAGTCAAGCGTGCAGCTGCCAAGATGCCACTTGCCACCAGTTTGGCCATATTTCAGAGCTGCAACATCACTGGAGTGCCCAAAAGCACAAGGTGTGCAATACTCAGAGACATGGCCAAGGTAAGAAAGGCTGAAAGACGACCACCACTGAACAAGACACACAAGCTGAAACGTCAAGACTGGGCCAAGAAATATCTCAAGACTGATTTTTCTAAGGTTTTATGGACTGATAAAATGAGAGTGAGTCTTGATGGGCCCGTGGCTGGATTGGTAAAGGGCAGAGAGCTCCAGTCCGACTCAGACGCCAGCAAGGTGGAGGTGGAGTACTGGTTTGGGCTGGTATCATCAAAGATGAGCTTGTGGGCCTTTTCGGGTTGAGGATGGAGTCAAGCTCAACTCCCAGTCCTACTGCCAGTTTCTGGAAGACACCTTCTTCAAGTAGTGGTACAGGAAGAAGTCTGCATCCTTCAAGAAAAACATGATTTTCATGCAGGACAATGCTCCATCACACGCGTCCAAGTACTCCACAGCGTGGCTGGCAAGAAAGGGTATAAAAGAAGAAAATCTAATGACATGGCCTCCTTGTTCACCTGATCTGAACCCCATTGAGAACCTGTGGTGCATCATCAAATGTGAGATTTACAAGGAGGGAAAACAGTACACCTCTCTGAACAGTGTCTGGGAGGCTGTGGTTGCTGCTGCACGCAATGTTGATGGTGAACAGATCAAAACACTGACAGAATCCATGGATGGCAGGCTTTTGAGTGTCCTTGCAAAGAAAGGTGGCTATATTGGTCACTGATTTGTTTTTGTTTTGTTTTTGAATGTCAGAAATGTATATTTGTGAATGTTGAGATGTTATATTGGTTTCACTGGTAAAAATAAATAATTGAAATGGGTATATATTTGTTTTTTTTGTTAAGTTGCCTAATAATTATGCACAGTAATAGTCACCTGCACACACAGATATCCCCCTAAAATAGCTATAACTAAAAACAAACTAAAAACTACTTCCAAAACTATTCAGCTTTGATATTAATGAGTTTTTTGGGTTCATTGAGAACATGGTTGTTGTTCAATAATAAAATTAATCCTCAAAAATACAACTTGCCTAATAATTCTGCACTCCCTGTATATGGCCTTTTAACAGTTATATATCTTATTTAGGTAAATCCCCTTTAAAAACTCTCTAATATATTTTTTATTGTGTATTTTTTTTTCAGCCATGTTCTTCTTTTAGCGCTTTCTGGCATTTTCATGTGGGAATATTTTTTAAATGGACCCCGAATTTTTTCGCACACATTTTTTGACGTGCATTGACACACGTTGACGCCAACGGCTTTTGGGCCTGGGAATATTATTGTGACAGCATACATTTTGGCACATTTCGAATTGACATGCGCTCCTTTTTAGAATGCTTGTTAGTGTCAGATGTTCTGGGTGCAGCCTCTGCTTTATTGATTTTTGTATTTGTAAGGATTTTTTATAAGAGTTTTCTTTCAGAGGGAGTTAGTGTTTCCATTTCTTCAAGAGCTCTTTTATGGGGGACATTACTATTTAGCTGTGTGCTTGTTATTTGCTGCATGCAACTTCTGTTTAGTTCTCTGCAGTTATGGAGCCTTCAGATTCTGTCCCTAAATCTGCATTAGAAACTGAGTAACCTAAACACAGTATTAAATGGTTGTATTGTAAACAAGCTGAGATTTCTCCTCCTGTGGGATTTGGTGATAGATTGACTGCTGACAGTGACCGGTGTGAGCTAGCTGGGGATCTCTTAAGGACCCAGACTGCACTATTTTGCACTTTGCGAGAAGTGCTGTTACTCTGTGAGTATTCTGCACAAAAGGGGTTTTTATCACCTCACCTGTGGGATTTTACCCTAAATTACTATGCCATTCAAGCGCCTTCTTTTGTTCTTTTTAGCATCCAGATATCTGGCATTCTCTGAAGAGATGACCATGGCATCTGATCATCCTGGATTTTTCTCCTGCCTGACAGTGGAGCCTCTGTGATACTTGGTATCATTATTCTTATAGTGGGACTGAGTATTCTTTATTTGAGATTTATCCTTCGCCTAATTTATGCAATAAATGTATAAATATTTTAATGCATTCTGACCAATCTGCTACTGTTCAGGTAACATCCTCCTGAAACATTCTTCTCTTTCAAAATAAGTTTTGCTTACTTTAGAGGTTAAAGATTCTAAAGTTGATAGGGATAAGCCTGTTAAACATTTAGATACTGTTTTTAAGCCTATGGCTAAATCTCCAGATGTGTTTCCTATTACTGATGCAATTTCTGAGATTATTTTCTGAGATTGGATTTGCAGGGTTTAAGAAAATGTATCTACTTCTAATATTGAGCTTTGGGAAACTATTCCCAAAGTGTATGGGGCCGTTTCTACTTTGGCTAAACGTACTACTATTCCATTGGAAGATAGTGCTTCTTTGAAAGACCCTTTAGATAGAAAGTTAGAGTCCTTCCATAGGAGGGCTTTTCATCAGGAAGGTTATCTTTTTAGACCAGCAGTTTCTACTGATGATGTGGCTGCTGCTTCTTCCTTTTGGTTAAATAGTTTCTGAGCAGTTTTCTCACGATTCTCCTAATGAAGATTTTTTTAAAACCTTTTAGAGCTGCTCAAATGTGCTAATGCTTTAATTTGTGATGCATTTTTTTTAATATCATTTAGATTAGATATGTCTTTGGCAGGTCTCTCTAGAAGGCCTTTATGGTTAAAGTTTTGGTCTGCTAATATGGTTTCTAAATTCAGACTTTTATCTCTTTCATTTCAGGGAAAGATGCTATTTGTTTCTGGATTATATTATTTCTACCTGAGTGGAGGTAAATGAGCTTTTATTCCTAAAGACAAAAAGGCCAAGGGTAAATCTAAAACTACTAATTATTTTCATCCCTTTCGTCAGTACAGGGCACAGAAATCTGATTTCTTCCTCTCAGATGCAAGCTTTCTCTGGTTCTATCTGGAAGCCAAGTTCTAATTGGAACACATTTGGAACACTAAGCAGTCCAAGAATTCTAATCCATCATCCAAGTCTGCATAAAGGTGTGGCCCCCATTCCAGAGGCTCTGGTTGGGGGCAGGTTACACATATTTCAGGAGATTTTTTTTCAGTCTGTTCAGGATTTCTGGGTGCTAAATATACTTTCCCAGGGTTATCAAATAGAATTCAGAATAAGGCCTCCCAGGGCAAGGTTTTTTTCTTACCAATGTTCCAAGAAATCCTATGAAGGCCCAGGCATTTTTCATCCAGTTTTGGATCTAGAATCTATGGGAGTGATTGTTCCTGTTTCTGTGTTGGAACAAGGAACAGAGTTTTATTTCAACTTCTTCATTGTTCCAAAGAAGGAGGGAACTTTCAGACCAGTTCTGGATCTAAAAGTTCTGAACAAATTTCCTACCTTTTTGCTCAGCAAGATCAGTTTATGTCCACAAAATGCACGGGGAACATAATAATTTCCTAAGATTTGCTTTTCTAGACAAGCATTTTTCAGTTTGTTACTCTGCCATTTGGTCTGGCTACAGCCCCCTATAATGTTCTCCAAGGTTCTGGGTACCCTTTTGTCTGTGACCAGAGCTCAGGGTATTGCTGTTTTTCCTTACCTGGATGACATCTTGATTCAAGCTACATCTTTTCATTTAGCAGAATCTCACACCAGCAGACTGTTATTGTTTCTTCAACAACATGGTTGGAAAATCAATTTTCCAAAAAGATTGTTGGTTGTCCAGACAAAGTTATTTTTTGGGGGGTTCAGAAAGATAAAGTTTCTATGAGACTATCTTTGACAGACTCAAGGAGGGTAAAGTTAGTGTCTCAGAAAAAAAGTATGATAATATAACATACAATAGGGTGCGCAAGACAATATACGAAAGAAATGTGCAATAAGTGAGTCTATGTATAGTGAATGTAAATGGTGGATTTGCTAGTGATCATATAATGTTCATTAAATTAGATAGTCGTGTTGTGGCAAAAAAAAATCAAAATAGTGTAATAGGCTTTGTAAAAAGGTTTGTAAAAGATATATATCATCTTGTTCTGTTGCTGGTGAAAAAGTAAAAAATCTAATACTAATAAATACCTAATTGGTGAAAAAGGAATAGGTGTGACCAATGCTAACTTTGGTCTTACTCTAAAAGACCGTGATGCAATATTATCTTGCAAAATAATATTTTTCAAAGATCTTATAAAACCTATAGTGTACAAATCAATATAAATATAAATTCACAAAAAACCACAGTAATGTCCAGCAAACAAAAGCAAACCACAGTAATGTCCAGCAAACAAAAGCAAACAGTGGATAGAATCGCTGTCAAAATCAGCAAATGTGTAAGGCTGCTTCGCTCCAAACCGGTGGTGAGTCGGATAATCTGTAAAATTGAAGGCAAAAAAGATAGAGCGCCTAATGGTGTGATATCGTCTGGGACCAGGTAAATACAATCATTAACAGCATCAGCCAAATGGATACTCGCAAAAGGGTTGGCACTCACAGGTAGTGCATACAGGCAGGCTGACCTTTATACAGCAGTCAGTACGCTGAATATGTGAAATTCGTATTGAAGATCTGTTGTAATAGACAGGGCCGGACTGAGACTAAAAAAAGGCCCGGGCATTTTGGGGCATAGAGGCCCACTCCGCCCCCACCACCGCATCTTATTTAACCGTACACACACATCTCTCACACTCACACACACAGACACAGACCTTACACACACACACACACACACACACAGACCTTACACACACACACAGACACAGACCTCACACACACAGACCTCACAGACACAGACCTCACACACACACACACACACACACACACACAGACCTCACACACACAGACCACTCACACACACAGACCACTCACACACACACACAGACCTCACACACACACACGCAGACCTCACACACACACAGACCTCACACACACACACTTACACACACACACACTTACACACACACACACAGACCTCACACACACACACACACACACACACAGACCTCACACACACACACACGCAGACCTCACATATACACACTTACACACACACACACAGAGACATCACACACACTCACAAAACATGTCCACCTGCTGATAAACACTGTTTTTTCTTTCACTGAGGTGTGACAGTCAGTCAGGAACTCAGGCTTCAACCACAGGGATGAGTAATTTGAGTCACTGTCTGCTCTTGAATCTTGAGCCACACTGAGCCATGGCCCATAGACGGTGACAAGTGTTATCTGTTTTTCCCCCCCCAATATTCCCCACTCACCCAGGACCAGCAAGTGCAACCCACAAAAATAAAATAAATATTGCTGTGTGCTATCAATCATGGTGCAGCCACGTGACATGGAGGAGACTGGAGTCTATGACACATGTATATGACTGCAGCCCGCAGCTGAGGAGAGACTCTCAGATAAGAGTGACTGGCCTGCTGTTTTGTACATAGGCGGCCGGCCCAGCCAGGCCTAGTACTACAGGCTGCTTAGGCTGCCTAAGCAGCCTGTAGTACTAGCTAGGCCTGGAACTTAAGTTAGGCTAGTAATGTAAATGAATCATGTATATTATAGATAGTATCATAGTAATGTGACAGGCAGTCCAGTGAGTGTAATTGTGTATATTTTGTATATATTGACTTTGTGATGAACATTGAACAACCTAGTCACCGCATCGCAACTCCAAAGAAAAAGGTCCTCTCAGTCTCTCTCTCTGAGACCAGACCTCCTACCTGCCCTGCAGCTGCTGCTGGCCAGTCATCATCATCGCTGAAGTGGCGCTGCTCACTTGCCCCCCGGCTTCACAGAATGCCCATGGATGGTCAGGTCTGGAGTCGACTCTGGAGAATGGGATCGTCGATGGAGCATTGGAGAGCCTAATCCTCTATGTATGGATGAAACCACTCAGGGGAGGAGGGGACCCGCCCGGCCTAGCGGCAGCATGTTTCCAGCCCCAGCCACTGACACACCGACACCGACAATGTGACACAGTCAGCACTATTCTGTCTAGCATCCTGACTCCCTCTCTGTGTGTCACGTGGACCCTGCACGTGGCATGAGTGTAGTGCAGCCACGTGCAGGGTGTGTGTGTGAGGTGACTGTGACGTCACTCGCAGTGCGCGCTCAGCCTCAGATCCAGGCCGGAAGTACTAGTGCACCAAAGCGGTGGCGGCCGCCGATCCAAAATGGGAATCGCAATCATGATTGATCATTGATCATCATGACATATGTGCTTGCTTGTATGGCGGCCGTGGCCCTGGCCTGATCTGAAGTAGACAGTAGTAGTAGTACTAATAGTGTGGGATGGGTGGTGGTTGTATGTACGTACGGCCGTGTGCTACTAGTGAAGTGTGACCAAAAGAAGAGGATCATTGGATGTTACTGTGTATTATTATCAATCATTATGACTGAGGATTCTTTGCAGACAGTACAGTAGTAGTTAAACACTGAGTTATAATAAATATTTAACATTTACATTACAACATAAAACTAAAATTTAGTTCTCAAAAAAAAAAAAAAGTTTGCAGTGTGAGATTGCAGCCCCGCCCACTGCATCGCAGTGGGCGGGACTAAACTACACCGCGGCCTACCGGGCAAATGCCTGGTATGCCCTATGGCCAGTCCGGGCCTGGTAATAGAAGAGAAAGAGAGCGCCTAATAGTGCAATAACGTCTGAACCCAGGCAGACACAGACAAAACAGCGGTAACAGCAAGATGGATACTCACAAGAGAGTTGGCACTCGCAAGTAGTGCATTAAGGCAGGCTGACCTTAATGCAGCAGTCAGTACGCTGAAATTTTAGGATTCATATCCCTCTGGCCAATAGTATGGTTGTTTGTAGCCCTTGTCAGCTCGGGCTTGTCCTCCGCACACAACGTGTGCACTGAATCAGCGTTTGAGACTCAGCTGTTCTGTGATGAAAGGTAATCCTCTGAGTGTGACGTGGGTAATCCCAATAGTGTACCTGAAGCTGTGTAATAGCTCAGAGTGTACACAATATGGAATGGTTGTTAGTCCAATATGGTAATAACAAAGTTAAAATGTAGAGCTAAAAAATGTTTAAAACCAAAAAACTTAAAAAAGGAAGTCAGCAAACAAATGCTAGGTGATTAATATTAAAAGGATTTATTTAGAGCTTGATACAACGCGTTTCTCGGCCGTAATGCTCACTGGCCGTTTCCTCAGCATTACGGCCGAGAAACGCGTTGTATCAAGCTCTAAATAAATCCTTTTTGAGTCTTTTCTCTGTTTTCAGACAGACAATGTCACAGCAATGTCTTACGTCAATCATCAAGGGGGCTCATAGTCCCTTAGCCATGAGGGAAGTATTGCAAATTCTATCCTGGACAGAAGTCAATTGTTGTCTAATTTCTGCTGTTCATATTCCTGGAGTGGATAATTGGGAAGCAGGTTTTCTCATTTGTCAGTCCTTGCATCCAGGGGAGTGGTTTCTTCATCTGGATGTGTTCAATCAGATAGTACATATTTGGGGTCTCCCAGAGATGTATCTTATGGCCTCTCATTTGAATTACAATCTTCACAGGTACTGTGTGAGGTCCAGTGATCCTCAAACAGCATCTGTGGATACTCTGGTAGTTCCTTAGTCTTTTTGACTAGCTCATGTTTTTCCACCGTTGGTTCTTCTTCCCAGTATGATTGCCAAAATCAGACAAGAGGGGGCATCAGTAATTCTGATTGTTCCGGCTTGGTCTCGCAGGATTTGGTATGCAGATCTGGTACAGTCACCCTCCTTGGCCTCTTCTTCTGCGTTTAAACTTTTTGTCTCAAGGTCCATTTTTCCATCAGGATCTCAAATCTCTAAGCTTGATGACATGGAGATTGAACGGATAGTTCTTAAACAGAGAGGGTTTTCTAATTCTGTTATTGAGACTTTAATACAGGCTCATAAACATGTGACCATGAAAATACTGTATAAGGTTTGGAAAACCTTTATTTCTTGGTGTTCAGACAAATGTTTTTCAAGGCATTCTTTTAGAATTCATAGGATTTTGCAGTTTTTGCAAGATGGTTAGGATAAAGGTTTATCCGCCAGTTCTTTGAAGGGTCAGGTTTCATCTCTTTCAGTTGTATTCCACAAGAAGATTGATAATCTTCCAGACCTTCATTGTTTTGTTCAAGCTTTGGCTAGAATTAAATCTGTAGTTAAACCAACTTCTCCTCCCTGGAGTCTTAACTTGGTTTTAAAGATTTTGCAGGCTCCTCCATTTTAACCTATGCATAAAGTGGATATTAAACTTCTTTCTTGGAAAGTTTTGTTTCTTTTGGCTATTATTTCTGTCTTCTTATCTTATCCTTCATCAGTATAAGTTGTGTCTTCAGACAATATCAGTTGGGAAATTGTTATATAATTTGGATGTTGTTAGAGCGTATTATGTTGATGCTACTAAGGATTTCAGACAAACTTCTAGTTTGTTTGTTCACTTTTCTGGAAAGGGCAGCAAGTTTCTGCTGCTTCTTTGGCCTCTTGGTTAAAACTTCTAATTCATGAGGATTACTTGGAGGCAGGTCAGCCTCCACTGAAATGGATTACTGCTCATTCTACTAGGTCAGTTGTCACTTTTTGGGCTTTCAAGAATGAGGTTTATGTTGCAAGGCAGCTACTTGTTCTTCTTTGCATACTTTTACTAAATTCTACCATTTTAATGTTTTTTCTTCTTCTGAGGCAGCCTTTGGTAGGAAAGTCCATCATGCAGTTGTCTCAGCTTGATTTATTTATGCCTGTTGATTAATTTTAAGTGCATTAAAAAAATGATGCCCTTTTTGGGTTGTTTTGGAGTTAATGCTTTAGTTTTTCATTGAAAAAAATGTGTTTTTTAATCCAGCCCTTTATTTCTTATTACTCGTGGACTCCGTAGCTTGGGTATTAGTTCCCAGGAGTAATGGATCGTGGACTCTCACCACCTGTATGAAAGAAAAAAATATTTATTTTTACCTGATAAATTAATTTCTTTCATGGCCACGAGACCCCATCCTGTGTTTTTCTGGTGTTGTTTTTTTCTTGCCCACATCTTTTTTCCCTGCTCCTATTATTTTGCTCTTACTTCGTTCCTACCTCATTTGCTTGGCTATACGTTAGACTGGGGTACCTGTGTGGTGGGAGGAGTTTTATAGAGCTCTTGGGGTTTTGGAATTTCTGCCTCCTCCTAGTGGTAAGGAAGAATAATTCCCAAGACTATTGGACGTGGACTTTTTACCACCCATGAATTAAATTAATTTTATTAGGTATCAATTGTTTTTTTGTTTTTTTTTTATGCAAGATATTAATATCCTGTACTGTTCTAAACTTCATGACAAAACCTTGACAAATCAAGAAAAATTTGTTTTTTTACTATAATAAACAAAATTATAAAATTATAAAAAATATGTAATAAATAATTTTACAGTACAGCATAATGCATATAAATAACACATCATACAACCATATAATGATTACCCATAATGTAATAAGTTTTTTTGATTCTTTTGGAAGTTTAAAGGTTAATTTCATGCATAAATTGCTATTGTCATTTCACACTGTACAACAGTATTGATACAAACACTTGTTTTGTAAGGTTTATTCCTGCAGAATGGACATAGTATTAGTGATTTGCATTTGTATAAGGTGAAACTGGTAGGCTTCTGGTAAATTCACAATGTGACTCACGGTTTACTTTCAACTCTGGTAACTTACACTCAAGTGATACTTGCTCTTGAGCAAAACAACTTGAGTATCAATTTTATTATGAGCACACAAATCTTGCTTAAAATAATGTGCTCCACTTGTAATTTACGCCATTGTGTCTATAATGTTAGTTATATTGTAACATATATCACCTTTTTTGAACTTCCTGATTTCTCTTTTTGTGCTCCCCGATTATCAAGTCTCGCCCTTTAACCTCTTTCAGAACATTCTGGTACCGTTGCTGTAGAGATTAACGGTGGGAAAGTTGAAAACATTCTTGATCATTTTAACATTAAAAATAAGTACAGTATTTATATGCTGTCATCATGTTTTCTTACTAGTTTGCCTACATTTAATGATATAATTAATTCATTCTGTTTCAGACATTTCTAAATTCCATTGTCTGCATGTGAAAAACATTAATTTCCAGTGATAGCTATTGTCAACCTACTTGTTAGATATAAAGCAGTGAAAATATGTATGAATGTAACATATCTACTTGTATGTAGGTCTGGATTTCTCACTTGCCAATTTAGGCATTAAAGGGACACTGAACCCATTTTTTTTTCTATCATGATTCATGCAATTTTAAGCAACTTCTAATTTACTCTCTATTATCAATTTCTTTTCATTCTCTTGGTATCTTTATTTGAAATGCAAGAATGTAAGTTTAGATGCCGGCCCCATTTTTGGTGAAACACACTGTTGTTCTTGCTGATTGGTGGGTAAATTCACCTACCAATAAACAAGTGCTTTCATGGCACTGAACCAAAAAAAATAGCTTAGATGCCTTCTTTTTCAAATAAAGAAAGCAAGAGAATGAAGAAAATTTGAATGTTTAAAATTGCATGCTCTATCTGAAGCACGAAAGAAAAAATTTGGGTTCAGTGTCCCTTTAACCTAGGGGTACCAACTAAAGGGTTCATTTATCTGACGTTCTGCAGTTTACACACTGTTGCCCAAAACATCCACCTAAAAACTCTAACAAAAATGTATAGACTCCACTTAAATAGATATATAAGGGGCATAAAACCCAAAATTTTACTTCTATTATAAAATTTGCGTCATTCTCATGTTGTTCTTTGTTGAAAAGATATTTATATAGGTACCATGCACATGCCTGGAGCAATACATGACAGGAAATAGTGCTGCCATCTAGTGCTCTTACTAATGTATAACATTGTTGTAAAACTGCTGCCATATAGTGTTGCAGACACGTGCACACTCCTGAGCTTACCGCCCTGCTTTTAAACAAAGGATAACAACAAAACTAACAACATTTGATAATAAAAGTAAATTGAAAAGATGTTTAAAATTGTATGTTCTGTCTGACTCATGAAAGAAACATTTGGGGTATTATGTCCCTTTAAAGGGACTAATTCAAATATTTTATATTGTGCACATAAAAAAGCAGCTACTGAACACATGATACATATTTGTTTGCCTAAAATGGGTTAAGTAATTCAAATTAAACAGGAAGTGCATGATTATGTACAACTGAGTCCTGGAACTATAGAGATCACTATCTGGCAGGGACAACTGCAGAAAAAAAATATTTATTCAGCATAGGAACATCATTTAAAACAAAACAAAAAAAAAAAACACTTTAATACATTTATAAACTTTTCTCTTTTAGATGGAACAGAGACATTTGAGTATCCCTTTAAGTTGAAATGTAATTCCCCATGGAATGCTTAAAGGGACATGAAACCCAACATTTTTCTTTCATGTTTTTTTGAAGGAGAGGCAATTAACTACTTTGAGCTAGCTGAACACATTGGTAAGCCACAAGAGGCATATATGTGCAGCCACCAATCAGCAGCTAGCTCCCACCACCTGAGCCTACTTTTTAGGTATGCTTTTCCAACAAAGGATACCAGGAAAACTAAGCAAATTAGATATTAGAAGTAAATTGGAAATTGTTTTAAAATTGTATGCTCTATTTGAATCGTCAAATAATTTTGTGTTTCATGTCCCTTTAAGAGATATAAACATCTGGAGTATCCTGAGGCTAAGTTCATGCATAACTATAGTTACATAGACTGGTAGTCATTTCTTTCATGTAATTAGCAAGAGTCCATGAGCTAGTGACGTATGGGATATACATTCCTACCAGGAGGGGCAAAGTTTCCCAAACCTCAAAATGCCTATAAATACACCCCCTCACCACACCCACAATTCAGTTTTACAAACTTTGCCTCCTATGGAGGTGGTGAAGTAAGTTTGTGCTAGATTCTACGTTGATATGCGCTCCGCAGCAAGTTGGAGCCCGGTTTTCCTCTCAGCGTGCAGTGAATGTCAGAGGGATGTGAGGAGAGTATTGCCTATTTGAATGCAGTGATCTCCTTCTACGGGGTCTATTTCATAGGTTCTCTGTTATCGGTCGTAGAGATTCATCTCTTACCTCCCTTTTCAGATCGACGATATACTCTTATATATACCATTACCTCTGCTGATTCTCGTTTCAGTACTGGTTTGGCTTTCTACAAACATGTAGATGAGTGTCCTGGGGTAAGTAAATCTTATTTTCTGTGACCACTCTAAGCTATGGTTGGGCACTTTTTTATAAAGTTCTAAATATATGTATTCAAACATTTATTTGCCTTGACTCAGGATGTTCAACATTCCTTATTTTCAGACAGTCAGTTTCATATTTGGGATAATGCATTTGAATCAATCATTTTTTTCTTACCTTAAAAATTTGACTTTTTTTTTCCCTGTGGGCTGTTAGGCTCGCGGGGGCTGAAAATGCTTCATTTTATTGCGTCATTCTTGGCGCGGGACTTTTTTGGCGCAAAAAAATCTTTTCTGTTTCCGGCGTCATACGTGTCGCCGGAAGTTGCGTCATTTTTTTACGTCCTTTTGCGCCAAAGATGTCGGCGTTCCGGATGTGGCGTCATTTTTGGCGCCAAAAAGCATTTAGGTGCCAAATAATGTGGGCGTATTATTTGGCGCCAAAAAATATGGGTGTCGCTTTTATCTCCACATTATTTCAGTCTCATTTTTTCTTTGCTTCTGGTTACTAGAAGCTTGTTTTTTGGCATTTTTTCCCATTCCTGAAACTGTCATTTAAGGAATTTGATCAATTTGCTTTATATGTTGTTTTTTCTCTTACATATTGCAGATGTCTCACGTTGCATCTGAGTCAGAAGATACTTCAGGAAAATCGCTGTCTAGTGCTGGAACTACAAAGCTAAGTGTATCTGCTGTAAACTTTTGGTAGCTATTCCTCCGGCTGTTGTTTGTATTAATTGTCATGACTAAACTTGTTAAAGCAGATAATATTTCCTTTAGTAATGTACCATTGCCTGTTGCAGTTCCCTCAACATCTAAGGTGCAGAATGTTCCTGATAACATAAGAGATTTTGTTTCTGAATCCATCAAGAAGGCTATGTCTGTTATTTCTCCTTCTAGTAAACATAAAAAATCTTTTAAACTTCTCCTCTCTACAGATGAATTTTTAAATGAACATCATCATTCTGATTCTGATGACTCTTCTGTTCAGAGGGATCTGTCTCAGAGATTGATGCTGATAATCTTCATATTTATTTAAAATGGAATTTATTCGTTCTTTACTTAAAGAAGTACTAATTGCTTTAGAAATAGAGGATTCTGGTCCTCTTGATACTAATTCTAAACGTTTAGATAAGGTATTTAAATCTCCTGTGGTTATTCCAGAAGTTTTTCCTGTTTCCTAATGCTATTTCTGAAGTAATTTCCAGAGAATGGGATAAATTGGGTAATTCATTTACTCCTTCTAAACGTTTTAAGCAATTATATCCTGTGCCGTCTGACAGATTAGAATTTTGGGACAAAATCCCTAAAGTCGATGGGGCTATTTCTACCCTTGCTAAACGTACTACTATTCCTACGTCAGATGGTACTTCGTTTAAAGATCTTTAGATAGGAAAATTGAATCCTTTCTAAGAAAAGCTTATTTGTGTTCAGGTAATCTTCTTAAGACCTGCTAATATCTTTGGCTGATGTTGCTGCAGCTTCCAACTTTTTGGTTGGAGACTTTAGCGCAACAAGTAAACAGATCATGATTTCTCATAATATTATTATTCTTCTTCAGCATGCTAATAATTTTATCTGTGATGACATTTTTGATATTATCAGAGTTGATGTCAGGTTTATGTCTCTAGCTATTTTAGCTAGAAGAGCTTTATGGCTTAAAACTTGGAATGCTGATATGGCTTCTAAATCAACTCTACTTTCCATTTCTTTCCAGGGTAACAAATTATTTGGTTCTCAGTTGGATTCCATTATCTCAACTGTTATTGGTGGGAAAAGGAACTTTTTTTACACAGGAAAAAAATCTAAGGGTAAAAACAGGGCTAATAATCGTTTTCGTTCTTTCATTTCAACAAAGAACAAAAGCCTGATCCTTCATCCTCAGGAGCAGTTTCAGTTTGGAAACCATCTCCAGTCTGGAATAAATCCAAGCCTTCTAGAAAGGCAAAGCCTGCTTCTAAGTCCACATGAAGGTGCGGCCCTCATTCCAGCTCAGCTGGTAGGGGGCAGGTTACCTTTTTTCAAATAAATTTGGATCAATTCTGTTCACAATCTTTGGATTCAGAACATTGTTTCAGAAGGGTACAGAATTGGTTTCAAGATGAGACCTCCTGCAAAGAGATTTTTTTCTTTCCCGTGTCCCAGTAAATCCAGTGAAAGCTCAAGCATTTCTGAATTGTGTTTCAGATCTAGAGTTGGCTGGAGTAATTATGCCAGTTCCAGTTCTGGAACAGGGGATGGGGTTTTATTCAATCTCTTCATTGTACCAAAGAAGGAGAATTCCTTCAGACCAGTTCTGGATCTAAAAATATTGAATCGTTATGCAAGGATACCAACGTTCAAATGGTAACTGTAAGGACTATCTTGCCTTTTGTTCAGCAAGGGCATTTTATGTCCACAATAGATTTACAGGATGCATATCTGCATATTCCAATTCATCCAGATCATTATCAGTTCCTGAGATTCTCTTTTCTGGACAAGCATTACCAGTTTGTGGCTCTGCCGTTTGGGCCTAGCTACAGCTCCAAGAATTTTTACAAAGGTTCTCGGTGCCCTTCTGTCTGTAATCAGAGAACAGGGTATTGTGGTATTTCCTTATTTGGACGATATCTTGGTACTTGCTCAGTCTTTACATTTAGCAGAATCTCATACGAATCGACTTGTGTTGTTTCTTCAAGATCATGGTTGGAGGATCAATTCACCAAAAAGTTCATTGATTCCTCAGACACGGGTAACCTTTCTGGTTTCCAGATAGATTCAGTGTCCATGACTCTGTCTTTAACAGACAAGAGACGTCTAAAATTGATTTCAGCTTGTCGAAACCTTCAGTCACAATCATTCCCTTCGGTAGCCTTATGCATGGAAATTCTTAGGTCTTATGACTGCTGCATCGACGCGATCCCCTTTGCTCGTTTTCACATGCGACCTCTTCAGCTCTGTATGCTGAATCAATGGTGCAAGGATTACACAAAGATTCTCAATAATATCTTTAAAACCGATTGTACGACACTCTCTAACGTGGTGGACAGATCACCATTGTTTAATTCAGGGGGCTTCTTTTGTGCTTCCGACCTGGACTGTAATTTCAACAGATGCAAGTCTCCCAGGTTGGGGAGCTGTGTGGGGATCTCTGACGGCACAAGGAGTTGGGAATCTCAGGAGGTGAGAATTACCGATCAATATTTTGGAACTCCGTGCAATTTTCAGAGCTCTTCAGTCTTGGCCTCTTCTGAAGAGAGAATCGTTCATTTGTTTTCAGACAGACAATGTCACTACTGTGGCATACATCAATCATCAAGGAGGACTCACAGTCCTCTGGCTATGAAAGAAGTATCTCGAATTCTGGTTTGGGCGGAATCCAGCTCTCTGTCTAATCTCTGCGGTTCATATCCCAGGTATAGACAATTGGGAAGCGGATTATCTCAGTCGCCAAACGTATGCATCCGGGCGAATGGTCTCTTCACCAGAGGTATTTCTTCAGATTGTTCAAATGTGGGAGCTTCCAGAAATAGATCTGATGGCGTCTCATCTAAACAAGAAACTTCCCAGGTATCCTGTCCAGATCCCGGGATCCTCAGGCGGAAGCAGTGGGATGCATTATCACTTCCTTGGAAGTATCATCCTGCTTAATCTTTCCGCCTCTAGTTCTTCTTCCAAGAGTAATCTCCAAGATTCTGAAGGAATGCTCGTTTGTTCTGCTGGTAGCTCCGGCATGGCCTCACAGGTTTTGGTATGCGGATCTTGTCCGGATGGCCTCTTGCCATCCGTGGGACTCTTCCGCTACGACCAGACCTTCTGTCGCAAGGTCCTTTTTTCCATCAGGATCTCAAATCCTTAAATTTAAAGGTATGGAGATTGAACGCTTTGATTCTTGGTCAAAGAGGTTTCTCTGACTCTGTGATTAATACTATGTTACAGCTCGTAAATCTGTATCCAGAGAGATATATTATAGAGTCTGGAAGACTTATATTTCTTGGTGTCTTTCTCATCATTTTTCCTTGGCATTCTTTTAGAATTCCGAGAATTTTACAGTTTCTTCAGGATGGTTTAGATAAAGGTTTATCCGCAAGTTCTTTGAAAGGACAAATCTCTGCTCTTTCTGTTCTTTTCACAGAAAGATTGCTAATCTTCCTGATATTCATTGTTTTGTACAAGCTTTGGTTCGTATAAAACCTGTCATTAAGTCAATTTACTCCTCCTTGGAGTTTGAATTTGGTTCTGGGGGCTCTTCAAGCTCCTCCGTTTGAACCTATGCATTCATGGACATTAAAATTACTTTCTTGGAAAGTTTTGTTCCTTTTGGCAATCTCTTCGTGCCAGAAGAGTTTCTGAATATCTGCTCTTTCTTGGAGTCTCCTTTTCTGATTTTCATCAGGATAAGGCAGTGTTGCGAACTTCATTTGAATTTTTACCTAAAGTTGTGAATTCTAACAACATTAGTAGAGAAATTGTGGTTCCTTCATTATGGTCCTAATCCTAAGAATTCTAAGGAGAAATCATTGCATTCTTTGGATGTTGTTAGAGCTTTGAAATATAATGTTGAAGCTACAAAGTCTTTCCGAAAGACTTCTAGTTTATTTGTTATCTTTTCTGGTTCTAGAAAAGGCCAGAAAGCTTCTGCCATTTCTTTGGCATCTTGGTTGAAATCTTTAATTCATCTTGCCTATGTTGAGTCGGGTAAAACGCCGCCTCAAAGGATTACAGCTCATTCTACTAGGTCAGTTTCTACTTCCTGGGCGTTTAGGGAATGAAGCTTCGATTCTGATCAGATTTGCAAAGCAGCAACTTGGTCCTCTTTGCATACTTTTACTAAATTCTACCATTTTGATGTATTTTCTTCTTCTGAAGCGTTTTTTGGTAGAAAAGTACTTCAGGCAGCGGTTTCAGTTTGAATCTTCTGCTTATGTTTTTCATTAAACTTTATTTTGGGTGTGGATTATTTTCAGCAGGAATTGGCTGTCTTTATTTTATCCCTCCATCTCTAGTGACTCTTGCGTGGAAAGATCCACATCTTGGGTAATCATTATCCCATACGTCACTAGCTCATGGACTCTTGCTAATTACATGAAAGAAAAACATAATTTATGTAGAACTTACCCTGATAAATTCATTTCTTTCATATTAGCAAGAGTCTATGAGGCCTGCCCCTTTTTTTGGGGTGGTTATGATTTTTGTATAAAGCACAATTATTCCAATTCCATATTTTTATTGCTTTCGCACTTTTTTTTATCACCCCACTTCTTGGCTATTCGTTAAACTGAATTGTGGGTGTGGTGAGGGGTGTATTTATAGGCATTTTGAGGTTTGGGAAACTTTGCCCCTCCTGGTAGGAATGTATATCCCATACGTCACTAGCTCATGGACTCTTGCTAATATGAAAGAAATGAATTTATCAGGTAAGTTCTTACATAAATTATGTTTTTTCAAAGTGTGCAGTTACTTGGTAGCCATTTTAAAGTACAAAAGCTTGTTATTAAAAGGGCATAAAAACTTAAATTATGCTTACCTGATACCTCTCCCACTTCCCCCATCCCCCAGTCATTCTGCCAAGGGATAAGGAACAGTAGAAGAACCATAGGGTGAAAAGATGCCAGAAGAATAAAAATAACAGATACCCCCCATACAAAAATACGGGCGGGGAGCTGTGGACTCTTTCCGTCTGAAGAAAATAAAATTATCAGGTAAGCATAATTTAAGTTTTTCTTCATAAACGGAAAGAGTCCACAGCTGCATTCATTACTTTTGGAAAACAATACCCAAGCTATAGAGGACACTGAATGCAAAAACGGGAGGGTAGAAAAGCCGACCCATTCTGAGGTCACCAGGCCTAAAACCCCTACTCCACAAAATCCGGCTTCGTCCGAAGTCGAGAAAAAAACCTTTGAAAAAAGGAAAAGGTCCAAGTACACTGCCCACAGATAGTCTAGAAGCCTTGCTAGAGACTGCAGGAACTAGACTCGACTGAGCCAACAAGCCTCCAAGAGACACCGTCAACCGGCAGTCAGTCTCCTAACACACCCCTTACTAGAGAAAGGGATCAAACAACTGTATTCCCCAAAAAGGGGTAAGGACACGGAACAAACATCCAATCAACGATTCCAGAGAACCATAATTAGGGCACAAAGACGACCATAAACATGGCCCAAACGAGCCCCCAAGGACACAAGGCTAAAAAAACCCGGGGACCAAGCCAACAGAAACCCAACCGGCTCGTAGAACAAGAGAGGCAATGCCCAGACCCCAGTCTGCACAGAATCCACTGGATCAAGACCCAGAGACTGAAACAGAGAAGATAATCTTCCCTTAAACAAATTGCATCTGCACCCTAGAAGGTAACTAAAGATGAAGGACCCCAGAAACCGTAAAGACAGCTCAGAAGATCTAAATATTCCAAAACTGTAAACCTCGCGCAACTGGAGAGTAAAAACATTGCACACTGCTGTCATCCAAGATAACACCAGAATTTGTATACTTGCAAAACAAGTGGAAGCAGTTAAGGATAGATTCAAACACAACCTACAGCTTGCTAGGCATCCAGCCACCAGAGGACGCTGCCAATCCTTCCCACACGATCTTAAAAGATTTGCTTCTTTTCTTTCTTTATAATGTATAGAGAGAAGCGCACAAAAGCCCATGACTAGGTTCGAACTCTAAACCATGAGCTCTCAAACCGGGCTTGTTATCACTAGGCCACAACAGCCAGCACATGGAAAGGAAGCAGAGCCCCCAAAGGATGGCTCACCAAACCTCGAACAACGACTTGAGGATGAAATAGCAGAGCAACAGATCTCAAATCCTGCTCCAAACACTGGGCCAGCCAAAGTGACAGACATGTCAGATAGACAGGGGACCCAAAATGACCCCAACCACTAGTCCCCCCAGGGAGTGGAAGAATGGGGGGGGAAACACACACCCCCAACAGAGCTTGGGTGCCAACCCATTCACTGCTCCAAATATAAAGCCCTTCCAAGGAAACCCCCTAGGATGTGGTACAGCGAAAAGTGTAAAATAGATCCTAAGACAGACCTGGCACAACCTATTTTTACAGTCTCGACACAGAGAATTTACTCTCCAAACAGTTGGTTGAACAAGCCACAGAGCAGCAGTCTGCTGCCGCTACATAAATAAAAAAAAAACACTCCGAAATGCTCTGAAACAAGTGCGTTGAGAAAGGCCTGAACTCACGAAAAATAAGACCTCACAGGAATGAGATCTGAGCCAACCCGAAGAAACGGGTACAGGACTCTCTCATAAATTCCCAGCCCAAAGGGAAGAGAACACCTCTAACAGAAAGCCAACTCCCCACCAACAAGGTGCTAGACCGTAGTCACACAACTACTCCAGAGCCCAAAGGCACCAAGGACCACACACACGAAGTCCAAGACTAAGGGAATAACTACGAGGACAGAGATCACCCGAAGAGAGAGCAGAATAGACTATCCCTCTCAGAGTATCCTTCACACCCAAGGTAGAAGAAGAATGCAGAGCATCCCAAACCCTTGTGAAAAAAAACCCTAAGCAAAGCTTGGAAAGGAGGAGACAACAGTCTATTGTCCCTCAAATGGAAACAACGAGCTCCCGGAAGCAGAAAAGAACCGCACGGCCCTGAACTTCTTAACTTAAATGGCAAAAAAAACTGTAAGAAAAAATGGACAGAGTCCAGCCAGTCTCTACCCGAAGGAAGAGCCCTCAAGAAGGAACAAGTCCTAAAAGGACAATCCCAAGGAACCTTGAAAGGCAAGACTGCCAGGAACTGGCTGCATGAAGGACCTAAATCCTTCAACTTCTAATCCACTATGGGAAGGAAACAAACTAGATCCCGGAAAATCGGAACAAGTATGCGAGTATGTCGCAATGGATCTCAACGGAGTTCCGGCCAACTAGATTGAAAGGCTAATGAGGCACAGTCCCTCATGCCCCTAGGCAAACCACAGATCATCAAGTCCTCTTGGAATTCTAGCTGAAACTTGCAAAAGAAAAACAAATAATAGTGGGACTCTGCACCCTAACCGGACCAGCCAGGCTTAGCAGGCGCCACATGTCTAAATAGGCCTTAAGAACAGAAGGGACTGTACCCAGTCAGGACCAGCCTGAAACCAAGGGCCCCCAGTACTGACAAGGCCACACAAGTCACCCCCTAAGAGGGAGAGATAAACAAAAGACAAACAGAGGACCAACACGTCCTCATGAACAAGCTTCCATAGAAGTAACAGTGTGACCACAAAATCACGAGTATCAATTCCAGAGAAGAAAAATTCCCATATCATAACAAACATGGGCTTTGAACCAAATAAAATTCATCCTAACTGGCATAAAATAAAAGATAAGGCAACCCGTAGGTTATCACCCAGGAAGAACAGACACACCCGAAGGACCAGCCCAACAGGAATCTGAATCTTCCAAGCTCAGAACTGGAAAGATACTCAATAAACTATATTTATATAAAAATATTACTTCATCCCCTTATGTCTAATCATGCATGCCATTTGCAGTAGAAGACTGAGGATCCACCACCCCATTAAGAGTGGAATCCTCCAGCCTCAGTAGAATACGACGGCGCGCCAGTCTATAACGAAAAGCAAAACTTACCTCCGCCGGGGCAAAAGATGACCCTGGCCCCAAAGGTTGACCCCTTGAAGCCTCAAGGACAGTGGCTCCCCCACGATCCCACTCCTGAAGAGCCCTGGTTAACTGAACAATATCGTAAACACACTGCTGGGAGCTGTAAATGTTCCAGTGCCAAGGATATGGCCATGTGGAACCGTGTCGTAACCTCGGGAGGAAACAAGCCACCCTCCAGAGAAGGATAAGCTGCATTTGGGTTACCTGCATGCATAGTAAGAGTTGGTTATAGGGAACTCGCCTCGCGGGAAGCAGAATCCCCAGAGGCGGATGGCTCAGCGGGGCCCCTGGTTCCCCGATCACGAGGAACGGAGCACTCTAAAACGGCATTTGGAACATAATTGATGGGCATGTATCACCTGGGCCAATTCATACTCTTTGCATGAAGTATAATCAGAATCAGAGACATCCGTCTCCAAAAACTCAGAATCCTCCATAACTGGTATATTGATACAAAAAATGGACCAATAAGAAAAAATGTAACCGGCACCTTACACCCCCAATGGCTGGGGCACTCACCACCTCCTATGAACCAGACACCAGTGAACAACAATTTCTCCATCGCCACATGGTCAGGAATGCTGAAATGGAGAGCCAGATCGTGACCACGCCCGGTCACAAGGTGTACCGTGTAGTCCATAAAAAAGTGTGCTTGACCGTAAAGGCTGCGTCACTTTCAAAAGGCTGTTGTGTTCCGAAAAGCCATGAGCCTAAGTATCACTACACATTAGCATACAGAATCATATAACAAACATGATTAAAAACCTCCCCTGTTCAATAACCCCCCCTCAGGAGATATTAACCTTTGATTCTAAGATACAAAAAGGAGCCTCACCGAGACCCTGTGTTTAAGTTGTTCCCGCGAGGTTGCAGCCTCTCAGATAAACATTTGTAATTACAATACATTCATGATGAAAGTAAAATTAAACAATCTTACCGGAATCTACGCCATGGAACAGGAACACGGCCATTCAAGTGTGACAGATAGTAGCGTCGCTTCTGCCATGGACTTGTGAGAAGAAAACAGGCAGCGAAACTCGTCAACCCTGATTGCTGATGGAGTTGTTAATCTGCATCTCCGGACTCTAACTTTCATCCATGCTCTCACTGAGAGGCTGACAGGACTACTTAAAACTCCAGTCCCATTCTGAAGAGTACTACCCTCCATAAGAGACTATCAAAAAACTTCTGACACTTCTCTGCAAACCTCCTGGGACGAAAGGCAAAGAATGAATGGGGGATGGGGGAAGTGAAAGAGGTATTTAAACCCTTGGCTGTGGTGTATTTGCTTCCTCCTGGTGGCCAGGTTATGAATTCCCAAAAGTAATGAATGCAGCTGTGGACTCTTTCCATTTATGAAGAAAAGCCAATAGTATGCTACAGCTATATAGCCCCAGTATACCATTAGAGCAAACAATAAAAATGATGTTAAATAAAGACTGTTTAAAAACTTTTTTTTTTACTCAGATATCAGCATCTTTTAAAGTGAAGGTAAAGTTTTTTTAACCAGCAATCGTTTTTATGTTCCTGTTAATACCCCAAATGCAGTCGCTAGGTTATTTTTTAATAAAAAATGATCTATGTTGTTCTATTTATAATTTTATTTTTCCTACCGTTCCTTGAATAATCTCCTCCCACGCTCCATTTCCTGGTTTATGACACTCTGTTTCGCATACTCGTGCACATTGAGCACGGATTAACAGTGATCTTTGCGCAGGCGTTGATCCGGTCTGTTTAGCTCTACTGCGCATGCGAAAAAACTTGGCAACATAGTATTGAATGAGTTGCGCGATTCATTCAATACTATATCTGACAACAAAGATAATTTTGCAATCGCGCATGCGCGAAACGAGGACGCGCTCGCTTGCAAATTGAGGAGGAGAAATTGTCACGCATGCGCATGTAAACCGCAATGTTTATGACGAAATTTGACGGCCGCCTAACGGCCAGAAAATCAATTGGATCTCTCAAGCACATGATAGTAATTTAGAAAAAAAATAAAAATTACGGGTTGTTTTTCGGAAAGCCGATTAGATGAGAAAAAGATTAGATATCACAGGTAATTTATGTTTTATAAAAAAATGATGAATGAAAGTTACATTTATTTGCCATCATATCTCTAATTATTTATAATAAGGCGTTTGACTTTACCTTCACTTTAAGGTGCTAATCTGATCAATTGATTGGTCTAAATAGTCCATGCAGCTGTTATTTGTCAGACAAGCAAATGATCCGTCTAAGATTGTTCCTTAATTCTCTCCTATATTACATTTATATTAAATGCAAAACTAAGGTCACAAATGGCTCATGAATATTTATTTTTACAAAAACATTATACAAATAGTTGATATAGGATCAATCTGTATCTTTTGAGTCTGCATTGCCGATGGTCACCTGTAACTAAAGCAAAGTAGTTTGCTGCCTAAAGGTGCCTTCTATCAAATATGAGCTTTCCTTGTTTGGTCAAGTGATAAAACTTTGCAGTAAACTTCCTAATGTTACATTATGTGTTCTGTACACGTAGATGCTCTGCACCGTGAATTAGAAATTTTACTTGAGTATGGAGTGCAGTTCTGAGGACCATTCTCTTAAAAAAGACATAACAGGCTTAGAAAAAGTTCAGAGAAGGGCCAAAAAAACAATAAGGGGAATGGAGAATTAAAGCTATGAGGAGAGGTTAGCCAAACTCTGTTTTCTTATAAAATAGGCGCTTGAGAGGAAACATGATTACTTTATAGAAATATATTCAAGGCCCATATATAGAGATGGTGGAGGCTCTTTTTATTCCAAGAAAATTGTTTGTGACAGGAGGACACAATTTAAGGCTGAAGGAAAGGAGATTTAATCTCCTGCAACGGAAACATTTTTTCACTGTAAAAGCAATAACATTGTGTAACTCATTACCTAAGGAGGTAGTAAATGCCAATGCCTTAGATACATTTCAACAAAATATATTTAGAGACATTTCTGGCTAGAAACAGAATTCAGGGATATGATTGCCGGTGTTAAATGGGTCACCTTTTTAATGGATTAATTAAAATCAACTGGAGTTTTTATTGTAGATAAATTAAGATTTGTATATGTTGAACACCAATGGACTTCTGTCTATTTTCAACCTCATCTACTATGTAGATATAGACTGTTACGGTCTGGCAGCAGTCCGTGAACATATTGGTGACATCACTGGGCACAACTTACTGACTTTGAACTTTTTTATTCCAAGTGTGCCCTTGATAAAGTCCAGCCGGGATCCGGACGAAACGTGTAGGGATATCGCAGCTAAGACCTCACAGCTGATGTCATTGACAGCTGGTTAGCCTGAGAGGTTTCTGCTTGCCGGGGGACGCTCCGGATTTCCAATCTGCGCTGACGTCAGGCGCTGCTCTTCAGTGAGACGGCTAATAAGAACCTGGATGTTGTGTGTAGAGTGGGACTGAGATTACTGCTGCCTCTGATTTTCTCCTGTTGGGGATAGGTGACTGCAACACATACTATCAGAATATAAAAGCAAATCTAGCTTTTATGCTATCTTCCTTATTTAAGGACATATAACAAATGGAAGAGGAATAACGATGCAGAGCACCATATGTTTGAGATCGCTTCCAAAATAGTTTTGCTGCTTGCCAGATTTTGAAATTGATGTGTTTTAATATCTACGGGAAGCTAAGCAACTGATTTTCTGGAAATTAGTGGCCAAAATTTGATGAAAACCACATTAACTAAAAATATTTCTAATTACACTTGCTTTGTTAAATGAGGCTTAATTGAGAACATTCAAGAAACAATAAATTCCCATATTCTTTCATCCTTTAAAAGAAAAAATGTAAAACATTACAAAAATGTATTACTGCATATAAAATAAGGGGGATTAATCCTTCACTTGTCATGAGACAACAAAAGCGCATATCCTTACAAGCACTGTGCCACCCTTTTCCAGCTATACCATGGTGGCTTGGCTGTTCCACTCTAAACAAAGTGAAACTGTTCTATGAATCTCAGAGATGGTGGAGCTGGGATCTGCTTGCTTTGCACTATGTATAAAAGCAAGGTAACGTTAGCATGCATTAGACAGCCATAATATACTTTTTCAAGAAGAAATACTTCTTTAGTCTTGTTTTTAACACCAGGGATGGCACCACACAAACACTCTGGGTGCAGATCTCAGGGTTTACCTGGGCTCTGATTGGTAGGTATACTCCATGCTCAGTGAACAGAGCATTCCTACCAATCAGCATCCAAGTTCAGCCCCAAGCACGTTCTCAGCAAAGTGCACAGATAGTAAACTGTGGCTGCATAAGCCCAGCATACTATTAACCTTTTATGTCCCTTTAATATGCTTTAATTATCTTTAACTTCTGCTTATGCATTGTTTAAAAGAACCAGAATGTCAAAATTAAACTTTCATAATTCAGATTCTAGGGCATGCAATTTGAAACAACTTTCTAATTTACTTCTATTATCTAATTTGCTTCATTCTCTTGGTATTCTTTGTTGAAGAGAATTTACAGGTAGGCTAAGGAGTTGCTATGCGCTACTAGGAGCTAGACCATTGGTGTCTACACATAAATGTCTCCTATCATTGGCTCACTTGATGTGTTCAGCTAACTCCTAAGAAAATTAATTAAATTTGATAATAGATGTAAATTAGAAAGAAAAAAAATTAGGTTTCATGTGCCTTTTAAGGGACAGTCTAATTCAAATGAAACTTTCATGATTCAGATAGGGCATACAATTTTAAACACATTTCCAATTTACTTTTATCATTAAATTTGCTTTGTTCTCTTGGTATTCTTTGCTGAAAACTAAACCTAGGGAGGCTCATATGCTAATTTCTAAGCCCTTAAAGGCAGCCTCTTATCTCAGTGCATTTTCACAGTTTTTCACAGCTAGACAGCGCTAGTTAATGTGTGCCATATAGATAACATTGTGCTCACTCCCGTAGGGTTATTTATGAGTTAGCACTGTATAGCTAAAGTGCAAGTATGACAAAAGAACTGAGATAAGGGGACAATCTGCAGAGGCTTATATACAAGGAAATCACAGAGGTATAAAGTATATTAATATAACAGTGCTGGTTATGCAAAACTGGGGAATGGGTAATAATGGGATTATGAATTTTTTTTAAACAATAAAAATTCTGGAGTAGACTGTCCCTTTAAGCTTTTGAAACACAGTTTGAAACAAGGTTCAGAAGTACAGCATCATTGAACCCACTCATAGGCAGCTGGATTTTTCACTGGCCTTTTTAACTAATCGTACATTAACCTATGAGTGGTCATCAGCAGCTTTTACAATGTAATTGCCAGAATTGGAGCAAAGCAATTGTCCATGATTTGGTTCTTTGGCATTGTAATTCTGACTTTTGATGTCAAAATCTTCAATGAAGAATACAACTTATGAAAAAAAGAGAATTGCTTATAAAGAAGATAAACGTCCACTATTATGGACCCAATTTGCATGTCCCTTCCAAGATCTTCAGACATGCCTAGATAACTAAATTTGCTTCATAGTTACCTGTTTTACTTTAACCTTTAACCTTTGTCACATACCATACTTAAAAGGGACACTCAAGTGAAAATTAAACTTTCATGATTCAGATAGAGCAGGCGATTTTAAACAACTTTCCAATTTACTTCCATTAACAAAATGTGCACAGTCTTTTTAGATTTGCGCTTTATGAGTCACCAGCTCCCACTGAGCATGTGCAATAATTCACAGTATATGCATATACACATTTTTGATTGGCTGATGCCTGTCACATTATACAGGAAGAGTGGAAATAGAAATAACTTAAATTTGTCAGAAACCAATCTACTACTTATTTGAAGTTCAGACTAAGTGCTATTACATTGCATTTTGATTGTGCATTTGTTGATTGTGCAAATCTACTGTATTACTGGTCCTTTAACTCTGTGACAGATCAAACATTTAAGAATATAAGATTACTGATTTAGTTAACATAAATAAATAAATGAGAACTGCAAAATTACCTTTAAATTCTATATGGACATAAACAGCTTTTTCAAAGCATTAAAATATCACTGGCCTTGAAGGACACCAACTAGCAAAGTTAATGACTTCTATAATTTATGCAAACGTTTTTTACCTTATGATGATATGAAGCAAATTAATTCTGTAGATAAAGAGTGAGCAGCCAGTCATGGGCTGTAATTGGTTGCTATGAATCAAATAATGTTTATAGATGGACACATCTCAATTCACAGCACAAACAAGGGAATAGAAAGAGTAGACATAGGAGATCTAATAAGAACAAACAAGTGTCATTTAGCGATACAAAGTATAATTGTGATACTTCTGATAGTGATTCTGCCAATACTCAAGCAAATTAATGTGTATGCCTGTGACAAATTTGCCTAAACCTTCCACCAGTAGACACACAAAAAACGATTTACCCCCACTACGTCCAATATTAAGGAATGCAGTAAGTAGGGGGGAGATTCAGGAATAGAAAAAGGCAATATAAAACAGACACAGGGGCCCAGAACCAGACAAAAACAGAAGAAATACACACAAAAAAAATTGATGTATCTATCTAATCATACCCTCAGTGATGTGGAACAAAAAGTACTATCAAAGGGATTAGGTTTCGCCCCTACCAGTCATTTTAACCTGTTCCAGACCATATTAGATGTAAACAAGTTCATACGGTTACTAACTTTAAAAAAACATTATTTCAATGAAGATAATGGTCTAGAACAGACTGAAACAGAGGTTGACAATACATCTCAGAATATTTCCGTGCAAAATCAAGGTTCTCTGAGCTTTAGATTTATGTGTTATAAAGGATTTGGAGGACTTAAACTGTACATCAGATCCTTACTTTAGACATGGACCTGTAGAAAGGGATATACCCTATCCACCTTCAAAAATAAAAGTACTTTTTATCCGGTGCAAATTAGATGTAATACCCTAGATGTCTTCCAACAGACTGTAGAGATACAGCTTACTAAAATGCATGAGCAATTGAAAAACAGTACTACCACATTTAGGGACAATTTAACACAAAAAGAAAAATTAGCTCTTAAGAAGCTACAGAATAACAAAAATATTGTTATACAGGATTCAGATAAGGGAGGCAACACAGTGGTCTTAAATAGACAGGATTACATAAAAGAGGCCCTATGCCAACTTTCGGATACAGACACGTATTTGGTATTAAAGTCTAACCCTACAAGAGAGTTTAGTCTTATATTGGAGGAAATAGTGGAATATGGCTTTAACAACAAGGTAATAGGTCAAAAATTGGTTGATTATTTAATCTCTATATCACCAATTGCCTAACACATCCCCCTGGGCGCCCTATAGTGGCGGGTATAGGTTCCCTTAATGAATCCCTTAGTGAATTGGTGGACACTTTCTCCAACCTTTTTTAATTTCCTTACCCAGCTACATACAGGACACTAATTCCCTTATAAATAAATTGGAGACTGTTAAATGGGCAGACACTTACAAACTTGTATCACTCGATGTGACGTCCCTGTACACTGTCATACCTCATTTTAAAGGATTAAAAGCAATCAAACTTTTTGCAATTCTGTTCAAATTAGAGCGAAGAAACTATTGCTTTTTTGGTACAAGATATTGAGTACTTGTTAACACATCATTTTTTCTTATTTGAGGGGAAGTTCTATCTCCAAAGATGTGGAACGGCCATGGGCGCGAAATTTGCGCTTTCTTACGCCAACCTATATTTGGGTTGGTGGGAGTACTTCCACATCTTCGGAGATACTAACCCCTTCATAGAAAGAATAGTGTACTACGTTCTTACATCGATGACTTGCTTATAATTTGAGATTGTAACAAGGACTCTATTGAGTCTTTTTGTAACTATGCAAATCATAACAATTTAAATTTGAAGTTTACTCTTGAGTATAGTAGTGAGTCACTCAATTTCTTGGATATTTCCCTTAAACCTAATCTTACTAATGATAACATAGTGGTGGAGTTATACCGTAAGCCCACAGCAGGAAACACTATACTAAACTCCCATTCTTGCCACCCTACTCATTTGCTGAAATCCATCCCAAAAAGTCAATTGATTAGGGTCAAATGTAATTGTTCAGACTTAGAAACATATGAGACTACAGCTCAAGAAACTATACAAAGGTTGGAGACTAGGGTTTACAACAAGAAATAGCTTAAAACAACTAAATTGGGGGGGGGGGCGGAGCTAGCCATCAAGGGAGCAAGACGTGTTCCGATGAAGCTCCTGGCCTTATACACTTTACCACAGCTATTATTCCTACAAATTAGCGCCAAATGCTTCAAGAATTAAACTTTAGAAGGAATAGCAGTAACCACTGAGCTGAGGGACAGATGCACAAAAATCTTAAAAAAGATCTTGCTCTCTTACCTGGGGACAACCACGCGGCATTACACATCACTGACTAGAGAGTCAAACGCCAATGTAGCTCATATGTAGCAGTAACCTGATCAATGAGCATCTATACTAGTAGACACAGCAACAAAGCTTGGCATATCTAATTACTAGGAGGAGCACTCAAGAGGTCTACTAAACCATAATAGAGCTGACCCCTATCCAAAATGGCGACGATATTACTGTTTCTGCAACAACTGGAGACAAAGCTGGATTACCACTTCCTCATGCTACATGAAGAACTTATTTCTGAGCAGAATTCTACAGGAGAGGAATTTGGACTCAGCTCATATACTAGCCGCCTCCTCCTCCTCTCCACTGCAAAGACCTGGAGCTGAACACGGCTTTAATCGCTCATCCACGGACGCTCATCAACTTACCTCATTAAGAGACATCCTGTCTTTACAGGGCACAGTCACCCTAGCAAAGATACCGGACTCCTACTCCAGCATTGATGAGTGCCCCGCTGAGATGGAAGAAACAGCCAACCTTGCAGATCACGGTGTTTGTGGAGGTGTTTCCGATATTTTCCCAGCTGCTGGGACTAAGGCTCCAGAGACTAAACTGAGCTCCCCGTTGAATATTACCCCAGAAGACGTCTGTCACATACAGAGAGTGGGCTCTTAAAATAGCAGATACTGGAGATCTATGGAGGTACCCCTCTACAACGGAATACAGTTAGTCTATCCTTCTCTACAAGTCGCTAAGTGTAAATCGCCCATGATAAGTCCCTCTCGAGCCCAGAACCTGCTACCCATTGTTCCCTACTTTGGCCTCCCTGTTATTGGAGTTGGATAGAGAACTCAACCATCCTTACATACATCATTTGCGGCATATGTTTCCGATTTTATGACTCCTAGCTTAAAAGTTTGTTGTTGTTTAGATAATGTGTTAGTGTTATGTTTTGCCTAATTGTATTGAGTGATTAACTAATTCTCACCGCACACACTGGAGCTGCAAAATGGGTAGATTGAACCACATTTTACTGCTTTTCAGTCAAGCTCTCATTCTAGCCAACTCATCCCAGGAATGGTTGATCCTTCTACTGTTTAGATATGCTATACTTTACTTCCAACAAGAGCCTACTCGAAATGCTGCGCACATATATCCTTCTCCAGCTATTATTAAATGTCATAATCTCTAGCTTAGACCACAGTATACACACATTGTCCCACATACCCCACATTTTCCCTCAAGTATCAGTCCCTGCAAACAGTGTATAGGCTCTTGCGGCCTTCAATCAGAGCCTGGTTATCAGCGACATAAACTAGACTCCTATCCACAGGATTCCATAACGACAGGTGACACATCATTTAGTGTATCCCCTCTTAATCACTTTCATTGACTCAGAACATACTTCCTCCTCACATTATAATCGGCAATAGACACAAACATATTCCCGCAATTTATCATATTAGATCTCCTCGCCCTGAATAGTTCTGCTGACACCTATGCCCATATACCACACAATAGATAATATGTATCACTAACGGACAACATATGACCTACCCTACTACCCCCCACAGCTCCTTTCTTGTCTCAGCAATGTAGGCCCCTGAACTATATACACATTGCCCTCCAGACATCCATGTCTTAGAAAGTTTAGTAGATATTGCCCATACTACATCTCATCACAGCATATAACTGTATTTCACATGATATGACGGTGCTGTAAGGCCTTTTCTCATAGCTTATACTGTTCACAGACCACATGATGATAGGATCCAGGTTTCTTATGTTTATATCTATAATTTATATTATCACTGTCGCACTTTTTCATAATGCATATAGTAGACACTCCCCTTGTCTCATACCTAGGTTAAATGTCTATAGGGCTCAGAGCTTCTCTGAGTCTATCACATCAATTATGGGTTGGTTTTTTTACCCGCTCATCAGAACCTTACTCATACTGTATGTTACGTGTGATATGAAATACATATCTCTACATGATGGCTAGAATATCAGTAAGTAATTTTAAGCTGAACCCTTAACTATCATGGATCAATACTACCTAAAATACAGTCTCATAGAGGCTATTCCCTGAGTAACATCCCCCCCCCCCCCTTCTCATGCCAGGTCTTCTGTGACAAGGTATACACTAGCACTAAAGTTCCATACCTCCTCAGGCCACAACCTCCTATTTATTCTCTTAATTTCTAGCTGAAGAAAGCCTTTTACATTCAACATACCATTATATATATTGTCGTCTTAGCTCATATACTAGATATCACTACGACCTACTCCCCCCCCGACTCCACCCTTCCCCCCTCACTCAAAGCGGCTTTTGCCCGCTGACTCACCCTATTCCCCATCCAAACCATATTACTACTCATCTAATCCTGCAGGTGCGTTCAGTATTCGATCCATCCTCTGCCTCCCACCCTCTAAAGGTGTTTGATTAAATTAATTCACTGACTCCCCTACTTATCACCGCTATTGTTACTAGGCTCTTCTAACCTAGGCACCTACTTTATATCACGATCCCCAATGTGAAGTAGAATATGGTTTACAGAAAAAGAGGTTACGAATAGTTATACCTGGTTTACATATCTTTGATTCACCTATAGTTTATTTTTGTTGGATGACATGGACTGCTATTTGATAGAGTGGCATATAGGAATGCTATTTGATAGAGTGGCATATATTGCTGTTACTCTTCAATGACCAATGTGATAATGTGTCTTTCTTCTGTAAACTGGTATCTCGCTGTTATATTATTCTTTTCTTTAAACCTCAATAAAAAAATATTTTAAAAAACAAACAAACAACTAAATTGGAAATTGATCAGATTCCTATATCGGAATTACTCCAATATAGCAAATACAAAAAGGGTAAAGAACAGGAAAAATATGATCTATCTAAGAAACCATTGTTTATCACAACATATAGTTCTGAATTTAATCAAATATGTAATGTGATAAAACGACATCTGTCCATTTTGGATAATGACCCAGTACTGACAAAAATGATCAAACATGGTTGTAACTTTGTTTCTAGAAAAAGTAAAACCCTTAGAAACATCCTTTCCCCATCCATGTTACCCACGGTGTGCAACACGAATTGGTTAACCAAAAGAAAAGGTTGTTTCAAATGTGGGGTGAATAGACGCAAAACATGCTCTTACATTATAGCTGGTCCTAATTTCAAATCTAGTGTCACAGAGAAAATATACTTATTGACTTTTTTGGGGTACAACAAGCAATACACAGGGAAAACTAAGAGACCCCTAAAGGACAGGTTTCTAGAACAAGTTAGGGCAATAGATGATCCGGATTCCACCACTCCCATTGCCAAACACTTTCACCAATTGCATGACTCGGATAGCAGCTTACTAAGGGTGCAAGGTATAGACTTTATTCCACACAAACCCAGAGGGGGGGATAGGGTCACAAAACTTAATGAAAGGGAAGTATTTTGGATTTTTCATGCCAAATCACGAATACCTTTTGGCCTGAATTCTCAAATGGATGTGAATTTATTCATTCAATAATTTTTATTTATATGTAACTCACAAAACAACACTTAGTTTGAATGTGTGTTTTAAGTAACTGATTATTCTTTTGTGTTATGCAATGATATGTATAGCTTTAAATGATTGATATGCAGCTTTGCAAATGTATTTTCTCTAGAAAGAGGTGTGCTGTTCTAAATTAGGTACTGTGAGGGTTAAACATTGCAATGTATGTAGACAATCACACAATTAATTAATTAAAGCTGAGTGTATATATACAGCAGGTCCTTATCCCCATTCCCTATCAGTAATCAAGTGCCCGGCATGAAACACATCTGATGTGGGGGGTTAGGCTCTCTCACTGTACCTTTCTGATGTGTGTTTTATGGTTCCTTGGCTAAGCCCTTTTTGTTCTTAAAATACTAAATAAATTTTGGATTACATTTTACTCATAACCTTTCCTGTTGTTCGTGTGCCGAGGACTGTGTATTCCTATGTAATTGGTTGCAACTGGCACACCCTTTCCATGACTGGCATTTGCCACACCATTGTATAAACTTATCAGCAGTATCCTAACCAACTCAACAACTCACATTTACTAACAAATAGCTGAGAGAATCAGATGCAAGTAAATTGATTATTATTAAAATATAGTATTCTGGGGGGGGGGGGGGTGGAGCCTGATCTCAAAGTGGCAAGACGCGTCTTTGTGACGTGACGCTCCTAGAGTCTGGAAAATACTTAACTATCTAAACATAAGAAATACCCATTTTTTCAGCTTTTCTGATTAATTTTTTAACTAAGAACCGGCAGAAGCTAGGAGTGGATAATTCGACTGTGTTCCTGCCTATGCTCTTTGAGACAGCTATGTGATCAGCTTCTTCACAGGCCTGGTAGCCATCTTATACCTTGCTGCGTTTCATGAAAGACGCTGACGAGGCTTACAGGTCCTAGATTCCACATCTAATCATGGCTGCATTTTTACTCTCAGACAAGCTGCAGCTACATGTTGTGTTTTACCAGAAGGTGAGAAGTATGCCAGTTTGGTCCATCTATAGCTGCTACCCACCCCAGAAGGACAAATATATGTCCCTAACTGAGCCTCAGAGATCTGGAGTGGGTTAGGGTGTTCACATGCAGCAAGTCCCTGTTGATATGTAACTGTCACCATTCCCTAAGATTTGTTGTACTTTGTTCTTATTATGGGACTTTGACATGAGTTCATTAGCACTAGTAAATAACTTTTAGTTTTTTTTTATTACGATTTATTGTTCAATCTTTGTAAATGTTATTTGTTAGCCTGTATTCTGTATGTTAAGTACACAGTTACATGCCCAGTATATCCTGCAGATGTAATAAGATATACTTATTATATATATTATTATATATATTATTTACTGCTGCAGCTTAGTACATAGTAGATTAGAGCTCCTCTTTAACATACAGACCTGTGCTTCTATTTAGTTCTTGATAAGATTACAATCTCAATGATTATACAGGTCAATCTAAAAGATGACCTACTAAACTTTTACAGTTTGAAAAGGTTGGGAGTTAAGGGCCCTAGCTACTAAATCCTATTACACTACATGCTTCGTTAGGCGACATATGGGTGATCACTAAGAATGAATCTGAATAGAGTGTTACAAAGGTCTGTAAACCTTCAACACCTGATATGTTTATGACACCCAACTTAGTCTATTGTGATATTTACTTTTCTCATCTTTTACATACCCAGAGGAACCTCATATTCATGTATATAATCCTGTTCATATGTAAATTAGTGCATAGGCTTAAGTGTTAATGACAGAATGTGTAAAACCATGGCAGGATTTACGTTCAGTGCCTACCTATCTATATTCACTCTCATTAAAGTTTTGAGGTCTTAGAATATCTATAACTAGAGTGTTGGTGGACCCTTAGCATACACTTATAAGATGTCACACAGTTGCAGGGCTTCTCCACTAGTGGGGAGTGGAGGGGTACATATATATAGATGAAGGGGAACATTTATGACCTCACCTACACTAAAGAAGGTTTAAGATCCCAGAAATATTCCTCCATGAATATATAGAGTGGCCTTAACTAAGAATTTAACATATACTCCATGTTAATTAGAAGTTCATTCCTATAATCAAAGGCCCAAAAGTGGCCATTTCAGAATCTAATATTCCTCTATTATTCACCATAAGTGTCTTTGATCCCAAGAGTGGATTTTATAATATACTCAAAACACAAAAAAACATAATTTATGCTTACCTGATAAATTCCTTTCTTCTGTAGTGTGATCAGTCCACGGGTCATCATTACTTCTGGGATATTACTCCTCCCCAACAGGAAGTGCAAGAGGATTCACCCAGCAGAGCTGCATATAGCTCCTCCCCTCTACGTCACTCCCAGTCATTCGACCAAGGACCAACGAGAAAGGAAAAGCCAAGGGTGAAGTGGTGACTGGAGTATAAATTAAAAAACATTTACCTGCCTTAAAAACAGGGCGGGCCGTGGACTGATCACACTACAGAAGAAAGGAATTTATCAGGTAAGCATAAATTATGTTTTCTTCTGTTAAGTGTGATCAGTCCACGGGTCATCATTACTTCTGGGATACCAATACCAAAGCAAAAGTACACGGATGACGGGAGGGATAGGCAGGCTCTTTATACAGAAGGAACCACTGCCTGAAGAACCTTTCTCCCAAAAATAGCCTCCGATGAAGCAAAAGTGTCAAATTTGGAAAATTTGGAAAAAGTATGAAGCGAAGACCAAGTTGCAGCCTTGCAAATCTGCTCAACAGAGGCCTCATTCTTGAAGGCCCAAGTGGAAGCCACAGCTCTAGTAGAATGAGCTGTAATTCTTTCAGGAGGCTGCTGTCCAGCAGTCTCATAAGCTAAACGAATTGCCTGTAAGTAAAATTTTAGAGCACGGACTACATCCAGGTTGTGCAGTAGACGTTCCTTCTTCGAAGAAGGATTTGGGCACAAAGAAGGAACAACAATCTCTTGATTGATATTCCTGTTAGTAACTACCTTAGGTAAGAACCCAGGTTTAGTACGCAGAACTACCTTATCCGAATGAAAAATCAAATAAGGAGAATCACAATGTAAGGCTGATAATTCAGAGACTCTTCGAGCCGAGGAAATAGCCATTAAAAATAGAACTTTCCAAGATAACAACTTTATATCAATGGAATGAAGGGGTTCAAACGGAACGCCCTGTAAAACATTAAGAACCAGGTTTAAACTCCATGGTGGAGCAACAGTTTTAAACACAGGCTTAATCCTGGCCAAAGCCTGACAAAAAGCCTGGACGTCAGGAACTTCTGACAGACGTTTGTGTAACAGAATGGACAGAGCTGAGATCTGTCCCTTTAATGAACTAGCAGATAAACCCTTTTCTAAACCTTCTTGTAGAAAAGACAATATCCTAGGAATCCTAACCTTACTCCAAGAGTAACCTTTGGATTCACACCAATATAGGTATTTACACCATATCTTATGGTAAATCTTTCTGGTAACAGGTTTCCTAGCCTGTATTAAGGTATCAATAACTGACTCAGAAAACCCACGTCTTGATAAAATCAAGCGTTCAATTTCCAAGCAGTCAGCTTCAGAGAAGTTAGATTTTGATGTTTGAAGGGACCCTGTATCAGAAGGTCCTGTTTCAGAGGTAGAGACCAAGGTGGACAGGATGACATGTCCACCAGGTCTGCATACCAAGTCCTGCGTGGCCACACAGGTGCTATTAGAATCACTGATGCCCTCTCTTGTTTGATTCTGGCAATCAATCGAGGAAGCATCGGGAAGGGTGGAAACACGTAAGCCATCCTGAAGTCCCAAGGTGCTGTCAGGGCATCTATCAGGACTGCTCCTGGATCCCTGGATCTGGACCCGTAACGAGGAAGCTTGGCGTTCTGTCGAGACGCCATGAGATCTATCTCTGGTTTGCCCCAACGTCGAAGTATTTGGGCAAAGACATCCGGATGGAGTTCCCACTCCCCCGGATGAAAAGTCTGACGACTTAAGAAATCCGCCTCCCAGTTCTCCACTCCCGGGATGTGGATTGCTGACAGGTGGCAAGAGTGAGACTCTGCCCAGCGAATTATCTTTGATACTTCCATCATAGCTAGGGAGCTTCTTGTCCCTCCCTGATGGTTGATGTAAGCTACAGTCGTGATGTTGTCCGACTGAAACCTGATGAACCCCCGAGTTGTCAACTGGGGCCAAGCCAGGAGGGCATTGAGAACTGCTCTCAATTCCAGAATGTTTATTGGCAGGAGACTCTCCTCCTGACTCCATTGTCCCTGAGCCTTCAGAGAATTCCAGACGGCACCCCAACCTAGAAGGCTGGCGTCTGTTGTTACAATTGTCCAGTCTGGTCTGCTGAATGGCATCCCCCTGGACAGATGTGGCCGAGAAAGCCACCATAGAAGAGAATTTCTGGTCTCTTGATCCAGATTCAGAGAAGGGGATAAGTCTGAGTAATCCCCATTCCACTGACTTAGCATGCACAGTTGCAGTGGTCTGAGGTGTAAGCGTGCAAAGGGTACTATGTCCATTGCCGCTACCATTAAGCCGATTACCTCCATGCATTGAGCCACTGACGGGTGTTGAATGGAATGAAGGGTGCGGCAAGCACTTTGAAGTCTTGTTAGCCTGTCCTCTATCAGGTAAATCTTCATTTCTACAGAATCTATAAGAGTCCCCAGGAAGGGAACTCTTGTGAGTGGAACGAGTGAACTTTTCTTTTCGTTCACCTTCCATCCATGTGACCTTAGAAATGCCAGTACTAACTCTGTATGAGACTTGGCAGTTTGAAAGCTTGAAGCTTGTATCAGAATGTCGTCTAGGTATGGAGCTACCGAGATTCCCCGCGGTCTTAGTACCGCCAGAAGAGCACCCAGAACCTTTGTGAAGATTCTTGGAGCTGTAGCCAATCCGAATGGAAGAGCCACAAACTGGTAATGCCTGTCTAGGAAGGCAAACCTTAGGTACCGGTAATGATCTTTGTGAATCGGTATGTGAAGGTAAGCATCTTTTAAATCTACAGTGGTCATGTACTGACCCTCTTGGATCATAGGTAAAATTGTCCGAATAGTCTCCATCTTGAACGATGGAACTCTTAGGAATTTGTTTAGGATCTTTAAGTCCAGGATTGGTCTGAAAGTTCCCTCTTTTTTGGGAACCACAAACAGATTTGAGTAAAACCCCTGTCCCTGTTCCGATCGTGGAACTGGATGGATTACTCCCATTAACAAGAGCTCTTGTACGCAGCGTAGAAACGCCTCTTTCTTTGTCTGGATTGTTGACAACCTTGACAGATGAAATCTCTCTCTTGGAGGAGAGTATTTGAAGTCCAGAAGGTATCCCTGAGATATTATCTCTAGCGCCCAGGGATCCTGGACATCTCTTGCCCAAGCCTGGGCGAAGAGAGAAAGTCTGCCCCCCACTAGATCCGATCCCGGATCGGGGGCCCTCAATTCATGCTGTTTTAGGGGCAGCAGCAGGTTTCCTGGTCTGCTTGCCCTTGTTCCAGGACTGGTTAGGTTTCCAGCCTTGTCTGTAGCGAGCAACAGCTCCTTCCTGTTTTGGTGCAGAGGAAGTTGATGCTGCTCCTGCTTTGAAATTACGAAAGGAACGAAAATTAGACTGTCTAGCCTTAGCTTTGGCTTTGTCCTGAGGCAGGGCATGGCCTTTACCTCCTGTAATGTCAGCGATAATCTCTTTCAACCCGGGCCCGAATAAGGTCTGCCCTTTGAAAGGTATATTAAGCAATTTAGACTTAGAAGTAACATCAGCTGACCAGGATTTTAGCCACAGCGCCCTGCGTGCCTGAATGGCGAATCCTGAATTCTTCGCCGTAAGTTTAGTAAGATGTACTACGGCCTCCGAAATGAATGAATTAGCTAGTTTAAGGACTCTAAGCCTGTCCGTAATGTCGTCCAGAGTAGCTGAACTAATGTTCTCTTCCAGAGACTCAATCCAGAATGCCGCTGCAGCCGTGATCGGCGCAATGCATGCAAGGGGTTGCAATATAAAACCTTGTTGAACAAACATTTTCTTAAGGTAACCCTCTAATTTTTTATCCATTGGATCTGAAAAAGCACAGCTATCCTCCACCGGGATAGTGGTACGCTTAGCTAAAGTAGAAACTGCTCCCTCCACCTTAGGGACCGTTTGCCATAAGTCCCGTGTGGTGGCGTCTATTGGAAACATTTTTCTAAATATCGGAGGGGGTGAGAACGGCACACCGGGTCTATCCCACTCCTTAGTAACAATTTCAGTAAGTCTCTTAGGTATAGGAAAAACCTCAGTACTCGCCGGTACCGCAAAATATTTATCCAACCTACACATTTTCTCTGGTATTGCAACTGTGTTACAATCATTCAGAGCCGCTAACACCTCCCCTAGTAATACACGGAGGTTTTCCAGTTTAAATTTAAAATTTGAGATATCTGAATCCAGTCTGTTTGGATCAGAACCGTCACCCACAGAATGAAGTTCTCCGTCCTCATGTTCTGCCACCTGTGACGCAGTGTCTGACATGGCCCTAATATTATCAGCGCACTCTGTTCTCACCCCAGAGTGATCACGCTTACCTCTTAGTTCTGGTAATTTAGCCAAAACTTCAGTCATAACAGTAGCCATATCCTGTAATGTGATTTGTAATGGCCGCCCAGATGTACTCGGCGCTACAATATCACGCACCTCCCGAGCGGGAGATGCAGGTACTGACACGTGAGGCGAGTTAGTCGGCATAACTCTCCCCTCGTTGTTTGGTGAAATTTGTTCAATTTGTACAGATTGACTTTTATTTAAAGTAGCATCAATACAGTTAGTACATAAATTTCTATTGGGCTCCACTTTGGCATTGCAACAAATGACACAGGTATCTTCCTCTGAATCAGACATGTTTAACACACTAGCAAATAAACTTGCAACTTGGAATACAATTCAATTAGAATAATATTAAAAACGTACTGTGCCTTTAAGAAGCACAGAAGATCTATGACAGTTGAAAATTAATAAATTGAAACAGTTATAGCCTCAATCCTTATAAACAACACAACTTTAGCAAAGGTTTAATCCCATTAGCAAAGATAACAAATTCTGAAAGCAGGAAACAAATTACAGAATAAACGTTTTTTGTCTCAGTCAACTATAATTCTCACAGCTCTGCTGAGAGAAATTACCTCCCTCAAAATAAGTTTTGAAGACCCCTGAGCTCTGTAGAGATGAACCGGATCATGCAGGAAATACAATGAGCTGCTGACTGAAATATCTGATGCGTAGCAAAAGCGCCAAAAAACGGCCCCTCCCCCTCACACACAGCAGTGAGAGAGAACAGAAACTGTCAGAAAAAAGATTAAGCAACTGCCAAGTGGAAAAATAGTGCCCAAAACATTTATTCACTCAGTACCTCAGCAAATGAAAACGATTTTACATTCCAGCAAAAACGTTAAACATAATTTCTAGTTATTAAACAGCTTTATGTACTTCTTACAGTGTAATTCTAGTGAAGTACCATTCCCCAGAATACTGAAGTGTAAAGTATACATACATGACATTATATCGGTATGGCAGGATTTTCTCATCAATTCCATTGTCAGAAAATAAAAGCTGCTACATACCTCTATGCAGATTCATCTGCCCGTTGTCCCCTGATCTGAAGTTTACCTCTCCTCAGATGGCCGAGAAACAGCAATATGATCTTAACTACTCCGGCTAAAATCATAGCAAAAACTCTGGTAGATTCTTCTTCAAACTCTGCCAGAGAGGTAATAACACACTCCGGTGCTATTTTAAAATAACAAACTTTTGATTGAAGATATAAAACTAAGTATAATCACCATAGTCCTCTCACACATCCTATCTAGTCGTTGGGTGCAAGAGAATGACTGGGAGTGACGTAGAGGGGAGGAGCTATATGCAGCTCTGCTGGGTGAATCCTCTTGCACTTCCTGTTGGGGAGGAGTAATATCCCAGAAGTAATGATGACCCGTGGACTGATCACACTTAACAGAAGAAATGAGGTTTCCAATATATATGTACTATTTTACATGCAGAAAATGGCTTTTTCATTTATAGTTGATATGATTATGTTGATATTTCACTGGATATTTTGTTACTATACTGGCAATGGTCTGTAACTACTTTCTTGTAGTTAGTTGAGTTATTGTGTCTATAAGTCACATATACATAGATGTTTCACAGTAAGCCTAGCTGTACTTTCTACCCGAAGACCTGTTACCTTGTCATTTAATATCTAGATATGTATCCAATTCTTACTTTATTGTACGTTTGTTTGACCTGATGCCATTGTGAACTGAAGCATTTTTCCTTCTGCTTATCGCTTTACAAACCTTAATAAAAAATGTAAATTAAAAATTTTTTTATACAGTATATAGTATTCTATGAAATACTCTGAGTTATAAAAACTGAAACATTTACAAGGTATATTAATTCCAAATAATGCTTGGCACATCTTACATGAGATTTTATCAGGTCTCTTGATTTCTGCTCTCTCTCGTCAGCTTTGATTTGTGAAAGACGTGTTAGATTAACGAGCTCCTCACGGCAATCAGCCTGCTCTTTCACAAGATATTCTTCTTCAAGGAGACATTGTTCCAGTTTATGCGCTTGCACCTCGGTCAGAGTTTGCTGCAGTTACAGACAAGACAAAACATATTATTAGTGAACTAGCACATGATAAAAAATAATTCTTAAATAAGATAACACATGGATATATAGTAAAATGTTACGTTTATTAGACAAGCTTAATGGGACATAAAAGCATAAAATAGACCAGTTTTTTTATCTAATCACCCTATGCCCATTGATTTACAGCAACTGAATAGTGAAAAGTGTGTTTACATGCTCTCATTGCCACAACCACAAACGGATACAGGCGTATCATCTGCTGCAGAGAGATTTAAGTATACTTTCATTAGACTAGAAGACTAGAAATGTAGAATACCATGAAAAGAAGAAATTCAGCTACTAACATTCACAAAATAATATTAGTAACAGAATATTTTTTTAATACATCTAAGAATGAGAAACAAAAGATTGAGAGAGATCAGGTGATAATATTAGTTGATGTGGGGCAAGCATTTGACTTCGTAAATTGGAACTACCTCTTTATTTCTTTATCTAATTTTGGTTTTACTGGTATCTGATTAAATATATTAAATTTCAATATCATAACCCAGGTTCTGCATTAATAATCAATGGTGCAGTATCAAAAGTTCTTCAGTTAAATAGAGATACACTACAAGCATGTCCTCTGTTGCCATTGTTGTTTAACAAAGCTTTAGCAATCAGATTAAGAAAGGCAAATTGGAAGTAAAGAACTCAAAGCTTCACCCTATGCAGATGACTTGCTTATATGTATACAAAACTCTAAGATAAATATTCGTGTCTTCTTACAAATAATCAAATCCTTTAGTACTTTCCAGAATCTAAAATAAATCTATAGAAATCATAAATTTTGTGATTTTGAAAAACAGAAATTCAGTTTCAGACTTAACATTTGAAGAAGCCCAAAGATATATAGCGTACCAGTGACGTGCAGTGAGGTCAGAGGCTGGTGAGGCACTAGATATGATACGCTGGAGAAACACATGTACAGAGGGCTGCAAGTACCCCCAACAGGGCAGGTTTAAATTATAGCTGAACCAGTGCACAGGGGACATAATCAGGTGATGGGTGATAGCAAGTTAGTAACCACTGAGTTACTGATCAGCTGATTACTTCACCTGTACACTGATACAGCTATAATGAAAACCTGGCCTGTTGGGGGTATTTGAGGACCATTGTTGAGAAACACTGCACTAAAGCACCAGCTCATCGGAAATGTATTGATTACCTGGAGAATAAAGCACACATACTCTGCTCACTGACACCCACACACACTCTGCTCACATACACACTCACACAATTTTGTGGCACAGTGCCAGTTGCTAAGCAATTAGAATGATACACAATCTCTTCTCTACTCACTACTGTATTGTAAAAATAGAAATAATTTACCATACAAGTTTTACACAAAGGACAAGTTATCAATACTGCCAACACAGCTGCTGCAATATGGTGTTCAAGAAACACACGTGCACATCCCACTCAGGTATGCTCTTCAACAAAGGACACCAAAGGATACCAAAAGAATGAAGTACATAATAATAAAAGTAAAATATAAAGTTTATTTTTATTTATTTTTTGTGCAATTTCTATCTGAATGATGGAAATGTAATTATGACTTTCATGTTCCTTTCAAAATGGGGCCAGTAACAGTTGATGCTAATTCTCAAAATATAAATAACTAGAAAAGTCTATTAAAATAGCATGCTCTACCTCAATCATGAAAGTTTAATTTTAAATGTCTCCCTTTGACTATGTGTTTAACCAGTTACTTTACAGTGGCATTATTTCTAAAAACATTTAACTGCAATAATTACATATATTTTTTAAATTACTCATTATCTCCTTTTATTAATATAAACTTGTATAAAAGCAGCACATATTAAAACACAATGCAACAGCTTTCAATTGATTTGTGAATTACAAGTTAACAGCAGTCTTTAAATAAATGGAGACACAGAGAAAAATAGATACTGCATCCTCTGACTGAACAAACATAACATATATGGAGTTTGTACCTAATTATATCAAATAACCATGAAAAAGGGAGGCTTAGCAATATTCAATGTCAAAAACTTTAATTTAAATAATGTGGACACTGCACACTTAACTTCAAACTCTGGGTTTTAAATTATGGATTTAAATTTGAATTGACCCTTTGACTTCCTGTCAGTATTGGGTTATGCTCACTTACTGTATTTGAACACAATTTGTGAATCACAAGAGATGTAGAATACTACTTTACTCTCCTGCTTGGTGTCATCTGTTCTTAGGTTACCTCAGCTTCCAGTTGTGTCACATGACCCTGCTCACTGCATCCTTCTTCTGATTAATCTATATATCCTTCACTTGCTAGGAGGCATCAAGAGGGGTGCCTCCTATTGGTACCAATTTCTGCTGCTAATATATTGACAGAACACAGGTGGCGCTGCAGCACAGCTTTTCCTTTGACCCATGTACTGCAGTGGAGAGAAGCGTTCTTGTACCTGCCTCTCCATAGCATTACATGGAGGAAAATAATTTTTTTTGGACTTTTTTTTTTTGTTTGTTTGTTTTAATTAAAATTTAATTAAGCTTTGGCCACATATGGCAGGGTAGGCACTGCCTCCCCTGCCTCCTATGAGTGCACGTCCCTGTAGCGTACCTAGCAATTAATTTAAGCAGATCACCAGAGGTACTCATTAATCTTTAAAGAAACCTTTTTTAAAGGTAAAACTTATCCTTAAGAAATGAGGAAGCCTTTCACTACCCCTTTCAGGGAAAATGTATTTGTTAAAAATTATAATTCTCCCAAAGATTTTATATAAATTACAAAATGTACCCCTATTTATTCAGGAGAAGGATCTAAAATCGATTAATTCTCCATTAAAGGACCAGTCAACACAGTAGATTTGCATAATCAACAAATGCAAGATAACAAGACAATGCAATAGCACTTAGTCTGAACTTCAAATGAGTACTAGATTTTTTTTCTGACAATTTTAAAAGTTATGTCTTTTTCCACTCCCCCTGTACCATGTGACAGCCATCAGCCAACCACAAATGCATACACGTACCATGTGACAGCCATCAGCCATTCACAAATGCATACACACTTATTCTTGCACATGCTCAGTAGGAGCTGGTTACTCAAAATTTTAAAATATATCAAGACTGTGCACATTTAGTTAATGGAAGTAAATTGGAAAGTTGTTTAAAATGGCATGCTCTATCTGAATAATGAAAGTTTAATTTTGATTGAGTGTTCCTTTAATTGAATTTCCTTTGTGTGGGGTACTTTGCTTCAAAAAAGTTATTTCAACAGAAAGCCAGTGGAGGATTAGTATTACCATGTCTAAACTAATATAATTGGTCATGTTTGTGTAAATTAGCAGCTGGATTGATTCTAGAACAAGATTATTTTTCACTTAAAGGGACAGTAAACACCAGAAGTTTTGCTGTTTAAAAAGGTAGATAATCCCTTTATTACCCATTCCCCAATTTTGCATAACCACCACAGTTATAATAATATACTTTTTACCTCTGTGATTACCTTGTATCTAAGCCTTTGCAAACGGCCTCCTTATTTCAGTTCTTTTGACAGACATGCATTTTTAGCCAATCAGTGCTTGCTCTTAGGAGCTTCACGTGCCAGAGCTCAATGTTATCTATATGAAACACATGAACTAACGCCCTCTAGTGGTGAAAAACTGTCAAAATGCTTTCCGATTAGAGGCAGTCTTCAAGGTCTAAGAAATTAGCACATGAACCTCCTAGATTTAGCTTTCAACTAAGAATACCAAGAGAACAAAGCGAAATTGGTAATAAAAGTAAATTGGAAAGTTGTTTAAAATTACATGCCCTATTTAAATCATGAAAGATTTTTTGTGACTTTACTGTCCCTTTAAAGAATTGAGGAAGCCATCTCAAAAACGTTTTAACTTAATGCTCTCTTACACATAGCTACTGATAAACTTCATCCACTGTTCTGAAATATGATCAGCTTTGAGAATATTATTATAGCGTGGCAAAAGGTTCTTAAGAAATTAAAATTACATTTTTCTGTTTGTAACTACTTGACGATAATGGGCAACCCAGAAGGTCATTATTCAGATATTTTTCCTAGATGGAGAACTAAAGGACTTACTCAGGTGGTTAAAATAATAGTCCCTCAAAATGACTGCATAAATCATTTGAGAATTTGAAACTGAATTTCAATTTAGAAAATAGATAATTATTTTAAACATATTTACAGTTAAGACATTATAAATAATAAAATATGGCAAACGCTGGAATTGGAAACCAATAGGTCAATGATTACATCTATATAAAATAGAAATATATTTAATATCTCCAAGGTATAAATTAATGTTGCAGCCTTCATTTTGTAGTCAGGAACCTTATATTAATGAAATAGAAAGTGAAATCTGCTCCAGAATTTAAAGAATTTTTAAATAGAACCCATTCACAATTGATCATTGAGAAATATGAAGTAAATTCTTACTCCAAATTTAATATTTAGAATTTTTTTCTGAAATGGGAATATGTAAATAATATAAATCCTGTAAATATTCAAAAACAGTTTATATATCCTTTAAGAATTTCAGAATATATAATCAAAGATAAAGACAGAGGATTGTTTGTATAACCTTCCTTTATTTAGTCAGATTGTTTTTATAAATCTGACTACATTTTTATAGATATACCGTAACCCTTTATGTTAATCTGACTAAATTTTTATAGGATATACCGTAACCCTTTGTTAATCTGACTACATTTTTATAGCTATACTGTAACCCTTTATGTTAATCTGACTACATTTTTATAACTATACCGTAACCCTTTATGTTAATCTGACTACATTTTTATAGATATACCGTAACCCTTTGTTAATCTGACTACATTTTTATAGATATACCGTAACCCTTTGTTAATCTGAATACATTTTTATAGCTATACCGTAACCCTTTATGTTAATCTGACTACATTTTTATAGATATTACCGTAACCCTTTATGTTAATCTGAATACATTTTTATAGATATACTGTAACCCTTTATGCTAATCTGACTACATTTTTATAGATCTACTGTAACCCTTTATGTTAAACTGACGACATTTTTATAGCTATACCATAACCCTTTATGTTAAATCTGACTACATTTTTTATAGATATACCGTAACCCTTTATGTTAATCTGACTTCATTTTTTATAGATATACCGTAACCCTTTATGTTAATCTGACTACATTTTTATAAATATACCGTAACCCTTTGTTAATCTGACTACATTTTTATAGCTATACCGTAACCCTTTATGTTAATCTGACTACATTTTTATAGATATACCGTAACCCTTTATGTTAATCTGACTACATTTTTATAGATATACCGTAACCCTTTATGCTAATCTGACTACATTTTTATAGATCTACTGTAACCCTTTATGTTAAACTGACGACATTTTTATAGCTATACCATAACCCTTTATGTTAAATCTGACTACATTTTTTATAGATATACCGTAACCCTTTATGTTAATCTGACTAAATTTTTATAGGATATACCGTAACCCTTTGTTAATCTGACTACATTTTTATAGCTATACTGTAACCCTTTATGTTAATCTGACTACATTTTTATAGATATACCGTAACCCTTTGTTAATCTGACTACATTTTTATAGATATACGTAACCCTTTATGTTAATCTGACTACATTTTTATAGATATACCGTAACCCTTTGTTAATCTGACTTCATTTTTATAGATATTACCGTAACCCTTTATGTTTATCTGAATACATTTTTATAGATATACTGTAACCCTTTATGCTAATCTGACTACAATTTTATAGATCTACTGTAACCCTTTATGTTAAACTGACGACATTTTTATAGCTATACCATAACCCTTTATGTTAAATCTGACTACATTTTTTATAGATATACCGTAACCCTTTATGTTAATCTGACTAAATTTTTATAGGATATACCGTAACCCTTTGTTAATCTGACTACATTTTTATAGCTATACTGTAACCCTTTATGTTAATCTGACTACATTTTTATAACTATACCGTAACCCTTTATGTTAATCTGACTACATTTTTATAGATATACCGTAACCCTTTGTTAATCTGACTACATTTTTATAGATATACCGTAACCCTTTATGTTAATCTGACTACATTTTTATAGATATACCGTAACCCTTTGTTAATCTGACTACATTTTTATAGATATTACCGTAACCCTTTATGTTAATCTGAATACATTTTTATAGATATACTGTAACCCTTTATGCTAATCTGACTACATTTTTATAGATCTACTGTAACCCTTTATGTTAAACTGACGACATTTTTATAGCTATACCATAACCCTTTATGTTAAATCTGACTACATTTTTTATAGATATACCGTAACCCTTTATGTTAATCTGACTTCATTTTTTATAGATATACCGTAACCCTTTATGTTAATCTGACTACATTTTTATAGAAATACCGAAACCCTTGTTAATCTGACTACATTTTTATAGCTATACCGTAACCCTTTATGTTAATCTGACTACATTTTTATAGATATACCGTAACCCTTTATGTTAATCTGACTACATTTTTATAGATATACCGTAACCTTTATGCTAATCTGACTACATTTTTATAGATCTACTGTGACCCTTTATGTTAAACTGACGACATTTTTATAGCTATACCATAACCCTTTATGTTAAATCTGACTACATTTTTTATAGATATACCGTAACCCTTTATGTTAATCTGACTAAATTTTTATAGGATATACCGTAACCCTTTGTTAATCTGACTACATTTTTATAGCTATACTGTAACCCTTTATGTTAATCTGACTACATTTTTATAACTATACCGTAACCCTTTATGTTAATCTGACTACATTTTTATAGATATACCGTAACCCTTTGTTAATCTGACTACATTTTTATAGATATACCGTAACCCTTTATGTTAATCTGACTACATTTTTATAGATATACCGTAACCCTTTATGCTAATCTGACTACATTTTTATAGATCTACTGTAACCTTTTATGTTAATTTGACTACATTTTTATAACTATACCGTAACCCTTTGTTAATCTGACTACATTTTTATAGATCTACTGTAACCCTTTATGTTAATCTGACTACATTTTTATAGATATACCGTAACCCTTTGTTAATCTGAATACATTTTTATAGCTATACCGTAACCCTTTATGTTAATCTGACTACATTTTTATAGATATTACCGTAACCCTTTATGTTAATCTGACTACATTTTTATAGATATACCGTAACCCTTTATGCTAATCTGACTACATTTTTATAGATCTACTTTAACCCTTTATGTTAAAATGACAACATTTTTATAGATCTACCATAACCCTTTATGTTAAATATGACTACATTTTTCATAGATATACCGTAACCCTTTATGTTAATCTGACTTCATTTTTTATAGATATACCGTAACCCTTTATGTTAATCTGACTACATTTTTATAGATATACCGTAACCCTTTGTTAATCTGACTACATTTTTATAGCTATACCGTAACCCTTTATGTTAATCTGACTACATTTTTATAGATATACCGTAACCCTTTATGCTAATCTGACTACATTTTTATAGATCTACTGTAACCCTTTATGTTAATCTGACTTCATTTTTTATAGATATACCGTAACCCTTTATGTTAATCTGACTACATTTTTTATAGATATACCGTAACCCTTTATGTTAATCTGACTACATTTTTATAGATATACCATAACCCTTTATGTTGATCTGACTACAACTTAATGGAATTTTTTTTTCTTTCAATCTGATAGCTGTAACCTTTTTTTTTTAATCTGACTACATTTTTATAGATATACTGTAACCTTTTTTTATCTGACTACATATTTATAGATATACTGTAACCTTTTTTATCTGACTACATATTTATAGATATACTGTAACCTTTTTAAATCTGACTACATTTTTATAGATATAATGTAACCTTTTTTAAATCTGACTACATGATTATAGATATAATGTAACATTTTATGTTAATCTGACTATATTTACAGTATATAGATATACTGTTATCTTTTGATTATTTTTTTTATATAGGTGATAAGAGTCCACGATCCATTACTCCTGGGAATTACCTCTCCTGCGATTAAGAGGAGGCAAAGATTCCCAAATCTCAAAAATCTATATAAACCCTCAAACCTCTATAGTAATCAGTCTTGTCTTCACTGGAGGTAGGTGAAGAATGAAGATTTGCAAGATTGTTAATCTGACTGAATTTTTTTAGCTATACTGTAATTTTTAATGTTAATCTGACTACATTTTTATAGATATACTGTAACCTTTTATTTTATTATCAATGATACATTGTTATAAAAAATTAAATTAAAAACTGGAAAAGTAATTAATCATAGGGTGATAGTCAAAATAAATAAATAAACTGCTATTGCATTTTAATTTTTTGCCCTTCTAAGTTTAGGCAATTATAATAAATGGTAACCTATTTTTGCTACCTTACACATAATTAAAGCATTTAAACAGACTGCATGTTCCAACGTTAATTAATTGTTTATGGACACATACACACAATTTCACATGGTTCTTAGATTATTTCAAACCTGGGGCCACATTCCAGTCAATCAGCGTTCTTAAGTTGTGTGTTTTGTCATTTTTTAGTGGGTCCACGTGAGCAGATTATCCTCAGGGTACTACTAATAAGTGATGGTGTTTTACTTGCAGCTCATTAAGTAGTAGCAACCCTTGGCAACTACTAATTACAACCAGTTATCAGAGAGTTTCTGACACAAGATGCTATAACACTGGTATCTATATTACATCCTCATTGGTGCAATAGCTTCTAAAAAAGTTAATCTGTCACCGTGCATTGCAGGTTCACCCTAGCTGTGCCCCCCTACAATATGTTAAACCTAAACCTAAAAAGAACCCCTACGCATACCACAAATTAACCCTAACCATGACCTCCCCAGTCTCCAAAATTTACCCCATCTACAACAGTTGGTACACATCTGCAGTACAAGAAGCATAGGATCACTCTGCACTACCCTATTTATCAAAAGGTTCTAAAAGTAATTTGTGACAATATAATCCCTACTATAACTTGCAATACTAATACTAAATACCAAGGCATAGCACCTACAATGAAGAAATTTCTGTGTGGCTTAGAGTTACGCATTTCATGCAAACTGCCTGAAAACGGTATTGTGCTGTGGAGTCACTTGAACACACCCATGGAAGCTGAATAAAGCTGAGATTGAGCCTCCGGATAAACCAACATAAATCACCCAGTGAGTAGGATTTTTATGTTTAAATGTTTGGACTGTACCAACATTGTTTGCAGTGACTCTTACTAGAAAAACAGATTGCAAGGTTTCTTCCACTTCAATGTTTGCACAACAATCATACAGGTTTTTTGTGAACAGCAACAATTGCATATATGATTATTATTACTTAATTATACAAATCTTTAGGAAAAACATAATTAATAGCTTTACCCTTGTCTATAAGCTTGCAGTTCCCATACATCAGAAAACACCTTTCATTAAGCTTTTTGCAGGATTTCTGGACATTTTAAACTCAACACCTGTAACCTCTTAAAATACCTTTTGTTGAAAGAAATTCATTGGCTGTAAACATGGCTTCTTTTTAAACTTTTTGTGTGTTTTTAAACACAATAATCTTTGTTTTTGTAACAACTTTTTTAAAAACAATGCATAAACCATGCGTTTAAATTATGAGACATAAACAAACTAAACATAATCATTATAATGCCAGTTTATGGTTGCATTTAAAGGCACATGAAACCCCAATTTTTAGCAATTCAGAAAGAACATACAACTTTAACCATTTGGCTGCTAAGCCATTTCCCACCTGGGTGCTAATATTTTATTTTATTTTTTGTATTTTTGAAAAAAAAAAATTAACTTTTTTTTTTTGTTTTTTACAGACCCCCAAGACTAACACTGTTGGAAAGGTTAAGCGATTACCTTTCCAACAATGGGTCTTGGGGGTCTGTAGCTGCTTAGATGCCTGAGATACAGGCTTCTAAGCAGCATGCCCCCTCCTCATATACTTAACATTGTTAAGTATAAATAAAGTTGCACGGTGACATCATCACGTAATTGCGCATGACGTCACCGCGCATCACGTGAAGCCCCAGCGATGCCTGTCACTCTACAGGCACAATCGCCGGGGTAGGAGCAGTAAGGAGCCCCCAGATCTCCCTCAAGGTGGGAGAGTGCTAGTGACGGCTCTGAGCCGTCATTAGCACTCAAAGGGTTAAGCAACTTTCACATTTTTTTTCTATTATCAAATTTGCTTCATTCTCTTGGTATCCTTTGAAGGAGCAGCAATGCACTACTGGGAGTTAGCTGAACACATCTGATGAGCCAATGACTAGAGGTATATGTGTGCATCCACCAATCAGCAGCTAGCTTTTGAGCCTACATAGGTATACATTTCAACAAAGGATACCAAAAGAACGAAGCAAATCAGATAATGGAAGTAATGTGGAAAGTTGTTTAAGATTGCATGCTCTATTTGAATTGTGAAAGAAAAAAAATGGGGTTTCATGTCCCATTAAGTGTTTGGAAGTTAAATAAATGTTTACCTTGTCCGAAGTAGCGTATCATGTCAACTGCACATCTATAAATGCTGACAGCATACGCTGTCGGCATTTATCATTGCACTAGCAGATTTGCGGCCAATCAGCCACTAGCAGGGGGTGTCAATTAACCCGATCGTATTCGATCGGATTGATTTCTTTCCGCCGCATCAGAGCAGGCGGACAAGTTTTATGGAGCAGCGGTCTTTACAGAGCTTGATAAATATGCCCCTAAGGACTGTGTCAATTGTACAAATATGTAGAACAAACTAATGGGAGGCACTTACCTCCTGTGCAACATGTCTTTTTATTGCTTCAACTTCTTTCTGCAGTTCCTTTCTCTTTTCCTGAAGAGTACCATCATCTTTGGGGAAAGCATCTACCTGCAGAAAATAGTTTAGAATACTTATTTAAAAAAAAAAAAAATCAGTTCAGAGTTTTTACATTCTTGCATTGCATTGTCCAGTGAAGTGCTACGTTACACATTTTACAAACAGAGTTAAAAAGTTACAGTAAGAACCTTGTAATTCCAAGATGTTCCTGCAATAAATTAACATACTGGGAAATGTGATTTTTTTTTAATAATTAATGTCTTGTTTGCTGCAAATGTTTTTCAATAGCCAAACTACCTCATCACTTATTTAGAGGGGCCTATCTGTTATTGGGTCTGAAGAAGACAAACATAGCCACTGCCATTATGTTATCAAAACATAATACTTTCTTTTGCAGTTCTTTTTTTTTTATTTATTTATGTTCTTTATTCAGGTTTGTACACAAAATATAGACTGTAAGGTAAATTTACAAATCAGCACAATAACACAATAGATCCATTTCAATCATACAATAGTTACAAACTAACATAAATCTCACCTCAAGAAACACTAGGCACAAACCTTGGAATTATCTCCTCCTGTATCTGAACAAAGGCTATTATTTAACAAAGATAACTAGCTTACCATGAGGTCATTACATTCGTAGTATCTGAGACTTAAAACATAACCTTCATTTACACTAATTTACAATAATAAGAGAGTATAAGTTTACAGGTAACAAAAAATATAACCATAATATGCATCCAGAATATGTGTTAAATTTTATAAAAACTTGTACATTAACACCGGGCTCAAAAATGGACACTACAGTACAGTAATTCATTCTTATGACCTAAAGAAATTGGCAAAGAATGTCTTCAACGGGCAAGAAGAAGAAGGGAAAAAAGGAAAAAAAGGTTTCCAGCCTTTTATGTGACTTTCTCCATTTTGGCATTGAGATCAATAAGCCTAAGCACTTTCTCTACTGATGAGGGGGTTCACTCTCTTCCAGTCTCTAGCGATGGAAATTTGGTATTAACAAGAATATGTATTGCTAGGATCGCATGAGATGTGGGTAGCCTACCAACCATAGTGTGAAAGAGACCCAGATGTATTAATGTTTATACCTAAGAATCTACAAATATCAAACACAGAGGTATAATTTTAGGGCCACTCCACTAGATATGTATACCTAAAACAATCTCTTCACATCCTTTCCAACATAAGGCAGAATAAGTAGGGAACATTTTGTACAGCCTTTGTGGCCTGTGATCCTTTGTTTTGCAGTTATTTTATCCTTTCTGCTGAAGCCAAATAAGGACAGATATGTGACAGGGTTAGGCTTATGAATAAAACAAAATAAATTAAGTTATATAGCCAGTTTCCATTGTGAAGTTTGGATGTGTGAGTTGTTCACTAGTGAAACAAAGCAGCCTGGTATTGACCTATATTTAGTCAGTTCTCCAATATGGAGAGTAAATAAGAGGCACTATAGATTTCACCAAATGTTCATTGTAGATGGAAATCCAATCTGAATATATGAACCAGTACACAAAGTTCACATATCAACAAAGCAGCTCTTTTCTTTCTTCAAACAAGCAGATTCCACAACAAAGTCCATAAAAAGAGATGACAAAAGGCGCCACATTGTGTGAACCATAAACAGAGCTGAAAAGTAAGCAATGGTGAATATACTTAGGGAAGTATCAACACAGACTCATGTTTAAAACAGTAGGCTGAACAGTTAGCAGTGGTCCAGCTTGCTGTCACTTTGGCAAAAGCCGGCTTCTCAAGGTACCCACTTTTTTTAACGTCAAAGCGTAAGCAGCAACTCTGTAATAAAATGTATAATATTCATCCTTGCAATGGAGTCTCTATATGCGTTTCTCAGTGATGTGCTTAATCTTATATAAAAATATATGATCAATCACATTAGTTTCTCAATAATTACCCTATAGGATACTACTGCTAAATGTTCTTGTCATCATCTTTTAGGGACTGAGGTGTTTGATCTAGCTGGGGGGTTCCCAAAGCATAAAGCACCATTGTGACTGTATAGTTCATTGTGTCTTACAATTATAGTAGCTCTGTGGCGATATAGAACCTAGGGTTGCCAACTTTTTTTTAAGAAAAAAGGGGAAAATAAGGAATCAACAAATTTCACATAGTAAAGCGACAAATTATACAGTAGTTACTGAAAAAACACTATGTTAGAATTTGAAACAGTAAAACAAAATTCTTCATGCAAATCATCTTCAATCACACAGTCTGGCTTAATATATAACTTTCTGCAAATCCATGAATTCTAATTCTTATTTAAGCCACAGTGTGAGTAAAGACATTAAACTGCCGGACTAACTAAATAAGTGTAAAAGAGTACAAGATTAATTGTTTGAGCTGAAGATTTCACATGTTGTGATAAATGATACAATATACAATACTTGACTCAAATATGTGCAAACACTCAGCCTATAAAGAATGGGTCCTCCTAGAACACTAACTAATCGACACCTACCATCTTGGTAGTAAATGTTGGTTATTCTCGACCAAAAGAAACCTACTAAAACAACTTCCAACAATCATAGCCAAAACCTTTAGACTGTGGGATTCATACATTAAACATTTCTACTACATCACCACAATACCCTCCCCACTGACCCATTTCATCGAGAACACAGATATTCCTCTTCAACAACACTGTCAAGCAACCCTGACTCCCCATGTGAACAATTCAATTCCTTGCCATACACTCCTACTGAATGAGAAACCCAAGCCCCAATCAGAGATCATTACTCTTTTAGGCAATAAATATGACAATTGGTTCCGATATGGCCAACTTTCAGACTTTCTTAAAAAAACACCCCAACAGAACCCAGCTTTCATGCAATCTGACTAGTTTTGAACATTTCTGTTCCCACAACATTCAGAACAAAAGCCTTCTTTCCCCTCACATGCCATTCCCTCCTACAATCCTATGCTACGTCGCTTCCTTCATATGTACAGAAATAGGAGAGAGAAATTTAGTAAGAAACTAACCATAAAGACTGGTTAAAAATCGTCACCTCTATGACCAAATCTTCATCCTCCATATACACGATGGAGATGAACACAACATTTTTATACAGATGGTACTTTACACCATCCCGTATACACGCCATCCTCCCCTCAATCTCGCCAGAGTGTTGGAGAGGCTGCACATCAAAAGGTACCCCTACGCACATATAGTGGACATGGCCAATCGCCCAAGCTTTCTGGAAGTCCATCAAAACAGAAATCGAGAAGGCCTTATCTATCTTTCTTGAGCTAGACATGTGGTTCGTTCTTTTTTAATAAATTTTCTTATACTAAATGTAAGCAAAAACTGGCACTGATAACCATGATGGTAAATTCAGCGAAAAGACTGATTTCAAAGTACTGGAAAGCTCACAATCTCCCACCTCTGTCCACCTGGAGAGAAGCAACTACCCAATACCTCCAACTAGAAAAATATCATTATACACAAAATAAACGTACTGACGACTACCACTCTATTTGCTTTATTTGGGAAGAAAACATAAACCAAATGAAACACACCACATAGACTGACCACACCCATCTCATACCCCTTTAGACACTATACACCAAATCCTAACTTAAACAACAATATCCAACTTCCTAAAAAACCTCTCATTAACAATATAATATACCAAACCATACTAAAAAACCTGACAATGTGCTAAACCCATCATTTTAAGTTCACTACTAACCTATATACCTACACAAATGATAACATCAATAATCTTCCCTGCAAAAGACACACCTTCCTTATTTTACCTTATGCTGTTTATGTTTGAATTGCACTATAATGCTCATTAGCAAACAGATCCTTCGTCCGAAACCTGCTTATGCCAGCTATTAAATAGTTGGAAAAGAGGATAAGGAAAAAAAAAAAAAAAAAAGAACGTTGTAGCCTCTATATTCATATAAAAGTCGAGGTTTGTTCAAACTTGAAAATCAATGTTCACTGTTTGTAATGTTTTTCTTTTATAAATTTCAATAAAGCATTTAAAACCAAAAGAAAAAGGGAGATCCCTGTAAATAAAGGATGGTTGGCATTTATAATTGCACCATTGTGGTGCCCTCTGTGTAATTTATATTCTCGGCTTTTGAAGCCTGCCGTGTGCACTTTGCAATATTAGAATTGGAAAAACACACAATTTGCAGTTTGTTGTTGTTTGTTGTTATTGTACATAATTAAACATTTTATATTAGATTCTCAAGGTGTTTAATGTCCCTTTAAACTAGCACTAAGTATTTAAGCAGGGAAAGTAAAGCTATATTGTAGTTTTCAAAATATACATGCAGTTTAAGAATGCTGTTGTTTCACCTGATTTATAAATAAATATTAGTTGTAGCTATTAGAAGAAAGTAAATCAGTGTCATAGTTTTTTTGAGATAATATATTTGAAAGTGGCAAAAAACAAAATTTATACTTACCTGATAAATTTATTTATTTCTTGACATGGTGAATCCACGGATCATCATCAATTATTGTTGGGGAATATCACTGCTGGCCAGCAAGAGGAGGCAAAGAGCACCACAGCAAAGCTGTTAAATATCACTCCCCTACCCACAATCCCCCAGTCATTCGACCAAAGGGAAAGGAGAGAAAGGAAGCAACACAAGGTGCCTGAGGTTTATATAAAAAGAAATGAATACAGGACAGGCCGTGGACTCACTGTGTCAAAAAATAAATACATTTATCAGGTAAGCATAAATTTTGTTTTCTTTCTAATGACGGATTCACAGATCATCATCAATTACTGTTGGGAACCAATACCCAAGCCAAAGGACACAGATGATAAGGGAGGGGCAAGACAGGATCCTAAACAGAAGGCACCACTGTTCGAAGAACCTTTCTCCCAAAAGAAGCCTCAGCCGAGGCAAAAGTATTGAATATATAGAATTTGGAAAAAGTGTGCAAAGATGACCAAGTTGCAGCCTTGCAAATCTGTTCCACAGAAGCTTAATTTTTGAAGGCCCAGGAAGAAGAAACAGCCCTTGTGGAATGAGCTGTGATTTTCTCAGGAGGTTGCTGTCCAGCAGTCTCATATTCCAAGTGAATAACACTCTTCAGCAAAAGGGAAAGTGAAGTATCCATAGCTTTCTGACACTTGCTTTTCCCAGAAAGCAAACAATGCAGAAGACTGACGAAAGTCCTTAGTTGAATGCAAATAAAATTTTAGCACTCACACAACATCCAGATTATGTAACAAGCGTTCTTTGTGAGATTAATATTCTTGACCGAAACAACCTTGGGCAGGAAACCAAACTTAGTACACAGAGCCATCTTATCAGAGTGAAATATAAGATAAGGGGAATCACACTGTAAAGCAGATAGTTCAGAAACTCTCCGAGCAGAGGAAATCAAGCAACAAGAAACAAAACTTTCCAAGATAACATCTTAATATCTAAAGAATGCATAGGCTCAAACGGAGCTTGTTGTAAAACTTTAAGAACAAGGTTAAGACTCCATGGAGGAGTAACAGGTTTTAACACAGGCCGAATTCTAACCAAGGCCTGACAAAACTATTGCACGTCTGGCACATCCACCAAGAGCTTATGTAACAAAATAGACAATGACGAAATCTGACCCTTTAGAGTACTTGCCGACAAACCCTTCTCCAGACCATCCTGGAGGAAGGACAAAAGCCTAGGAATCGTTACTCTACTCCAAGAGTATCCTTTGGATTCACACCAATACAAGTGTTTACGCCAGATCTTATGGTAAATCCTGCGAGTCACAGGCGAGTCACAAGCAGTCAGCTTCAGAGAAACAAGATTTGGATGAAGGAAGGGACCCTGAAGTAGAAGGTCCTTCCTCAGAGACAGTCTCCAAGGTGGAAAGGATGACAGTTCCACTAGGTCTGCATACCAAGTCCTGCGAGGCCACGCCGGTATTATGAGAATTACAGGCGCCCTCTCCTGCTTGATTCGAGCAATGACTCTTGGAAGGAGAGCGAACGGAGGAAACAGGTATGCTAGACTGAAGTTCCAAGGAACTGCCAGAGCAACAATCAGAAATGCCTGTGGATCTCTTGACCTCAAGCCGTATCTCGGAAGTTTGGTATTCTGATGAGAAGCCATGAGATCAAACTCCGGCTGTCCCCATTTGAGGGTCAAGCTGGAAAACACTTCCGAATTTTCTGCTCAGAAAATCCACTTCCCAATTGTCCACTCCTGGGATGTGGATAGCAGAAAGACAGCAGTTGTGGGTCTCCGCCCACTGAATAATTCGGGCCACCTCCGTCTGAAGATATTCAGACAACGCATCAAACCAGTAAGCCGCAGCGCTGGTAACAGTGGCGATACACACCGCAGGTTGCCATTGTAAACCCTGGTGGACATACATCTTTTTTAGTAAAGCCTCCAATTTTTTATCCATTGGATCTTTAAAAAAACAACTATCCTCTATGGGAATAGTAGTCCTCTTGGCTAAAGTGGAGATCGCTCTTTCTACCTTAGGAACCGTCTGCCATGACTCCTTAATAGAATCCGCTATAGGAAACATCTTCTTAAAAATAGGAGATGGAGAAAAAGCAATACTAGGTCTTTCCCATTCTCAAGCAATAGTCTCCGCAGCACAGTCAGGAACCGGAAAAACCTCCACCGCGTAGGGAACATCAAAGTATTTGTTCAATTTACTAGACTTTTTAGGATTAACTATGATAGTTGTGTCAGAGTTGTCAAAAGTAGCCAAAACCTCCTTAAGTAATAAGCAAAGGTGTTCTAGCTTAAATCTGAAGGATACTACTTCAGCATCAGAAGAAGGAATTACACTGTCTGAGACACCTGAACAGCATTTGACTGGGATAATGGTGGCTCATGGTCAAATATTTTATCTCTATAACTTAAAGTTCTCTTAATGCAGGAACAAAAAGGAACTGGGGGTTCCACCTGAGCATCAAACTGACAAGCAGCAACTTCGCCTGGGATAATGGTTTGAAAAGCCTCTTGATCCATCTTATGTAATAAATAAGGATAAAGTGTAAACATTCTTTATTTGAAAATAAAAAACAAATGGGTACTGTGTCTTTAAATAAAAATGTGTGTTAGTGCAACAAACCAAATAGACCTTAGGCTACCTATACACCTCAGTAGCTTTACTGAGGTGCCTAGCTGTCCTGCAGCTCACAGAGTGACTTCCCTCACAGAAGAAACAATCCCCTTTTCAAATACAGAGTGGTTACAGAGCCCTAACTGCCGAAAAAACGTCTTACAACAGTAATCTCTATGACCAAAAGGTAAAGTATAAAAACTACTATAACACACTGAGCCACCATAAACCACCTCACAGTCTCAATGCCCAAACTGCCTAAAAGAAACCCCAAACATGAAGGTTTAATAAAGTCCCATATTAAATAAGACAGCTTTTAGCTGTAACAAGTGCCAGCAATCTCCTTGCAAAAGAAAATTAAAATGGCACTTACCTGAAAGTGCTGTCCGGCAGCAGGACAGCTCACCTGGTTTGAGAGGGTGCAGCACCTCACATGGACCTGTGAAGAGAGAAAAACTGAGTAAACCTACTCAGGTTTTCTAGTTAGGGCAGCAGATTCTTGAGAAAACACAGTTAGGATTGTACCTCACAAGTTCTCACCTGCTCAAAAGCTACCACTGCCCTACTGAAGAGACTGATGTGGACTAGGCTAGACCCCAGAAAGGAACAGAGTAAGCTTACTCTGCTAAAAAAATAATAAAATCTTGATTGAAGAAAACGTCTCATCGGACATCTAAACTTCACCTCCTCCTTGCACTACAGGCAAAGAGAATGATTTGGATTTTGGGTAGGGGAGTGATATTTAAAGGGACAGTAAACCTTAAAAATAATGTTATATAATTCTGCACATAGTGCAGAATTATATAACATTATTTAGGTGCTATAGCCATAAAAGCATTTTTTACCCGTTTAATTTGCTAAAATACGGCGCTTTTACAGACCCGCTCTCTGCTCTCCGCTGAGCGGGTCTGTTATTTTTAGTCAGCGCATCGGGCCAGCTGTATAGTCACAGCCCGGCCCGACCGCGCCATAAGACTAAGTGCAGCTCGCTCCTGTGACAGGAGCGAGCTGCACTTAGTGCTATGGCGCGATCGGGCCAGGCTGTGACTATACAGCTGGCCCGATGCGCTGACTAAAAATAACAGACCCGCTCAGCAGAGAGCAGAGAGCGGGTCTGTAAAAGCGCCGTATTTTAGCAAATTAAATGGGTAAAAAATGCTTTTATGGCTATAGCACCTAAATAATGTTATATAATTCTGCACTATGTGCAGAATTATATAACATTATTTTTAAGGTTTACTGTCCCTTTAACAGTTTTACTGTAGTGCTCTTTGCTGCTGGCCAGGAGTGATATTCTCCAACAGTAATTGATGATGATCCGTGGACTCACCGTGTCATTAGAAAGAAATAAAGATTATTTTTTTTGATCATGTACACCTGAAATTTTTTGACTTGCATAGTACCTGTTCTTGCAAGCATTACTGACTACTGCCATACATAAATATACAAATTAACATTTAGATAGCTATATTTATCACATTTAGCTATATTTATCACATGTTCTGTACTGCACTGCTTAGAGGGGCATAATACCCATATGCTAAATCACTTTAAAGTTATGTAATATAGCTGTAAAAACCTGACTAGAAAATATCACCTGAGCATCTCTATGTAAAAAGGAAAGATCTTTTGCCTCAAAATGATTTCAGCTCATCAGAGTAAGTGCTCTGTAAATCAGAGCTGCTTAGGACCAGATTACAAGTGGAGCGGTAAACGTTTTGCATGAGTCGGATAGCGCTCGTATTACAAGTTGAAAGTAAACTGTTTTTGCACAAGCACTAACCCAACACATGCGAAAAGTCAAACATGTTCCCCCATACAAGTCAATGGAGCAAAAAAAGTGTGTGGGGGGAAGCTAACACCCTACTAGCACGCAATTGCATATTCTCAAGAGCGCTAACTCCACAGGAAAATATGAATATTTCACATTCCAATGTTCTACACATAGCACAATATGTTCTATTTATTCATAAATACATATTTCTGTATATATCTGATGGTATTTTAGTAGAATATAGGTGACTGGTTGTTGAACTTCGAGGGGTGGAGAGAAGAGAACCTACTTAGACCGGCTCAGGGGAGAAGCATATACTGTATATCATATAGAAAGTACCTATGGGAGGCAACAGAAATAAGTATTAGGGGCAATTATTGTTTAAATTATTAGATTTGAGATATTTCTCTAGAGTTATTAAACTAACCTCTAACAGTCCGGTGTATTAATGGGGCTGTTTAGATAATATTTAATTTATGAGGTAATGGGAAAGTTTTGACATACAATGGTTGAGACTGAATATCTCAAGTTTATTTTTTTAATGTTTGTTATGTTTGTATATGGCTTTAAAAATACAGTTGGCATTGATTTTCCATGTTAGATAGTTGAGGGTAATGTGTACCTCACCACATGTAATAGTGTGTCCATTATATGTCTGTGATGATTATTTTGTGTATGGTATCACCTTCTGTTATAAAGAATTAAAAAAAAAGAATTGAAGATATAACAAATACATTAGACCCAGTGATTGGAACCAAGAATACACCATCCTGTAAACTTGCAAATCTAAGAAGCAATATATTATTTGTCAATGTTAGGAGCTACCAAACCTAGTACATACTTTATGTTTAAGAAGGTTATTACTTACCTCTGCTTTGATTTTATCATATAAAGACTGAGTATGTGCCAACGAATCATTTGCAGACTTTAACTGTAATTCCATTTTCTTGATGTTTCTCAAATCCCTTTCTTTTTCTTTTTGTCTACGTGTCAGCGCATCATGCTGCGTCTGCTTCTCTATCATAACGTGACGCAGATTGAGATCTAGGGCTGCTCTAGAAAATAAAATAAATTATAATTACTTTTATAAAGTTCCAGTCTATTCAATATCACTGAATAAAAGTTACATATGTAAGTGATACTCTTAAACATTGGAAAAAAAATTGGGATAGAAAGAGGCAGTTCACCAACTTACATTTTTTAATCAATGGGCATTTTTTTTTATAAGAAATCTATATATACAATACTTGTGCTTCTCACTCTGTGTAGTTAGTCTCCCTATGGGAAAAAGGGGAAACCAGACGTGGACTCCTTGCTCAGTGTGCTTAGAGGAATATGGCTACACCTCACTGACGAGGCCCAATGAAGGCTGAAATGATCATCTGGGGTTGCTGTGTTCCTTGTTCAGAGAGGAATTGCCTGGTATTTCGGCACTGGACTGACCGTAATAGGCGGGATCAGACTGATATACTACAGGAAAGTTCTTCTTTGTGAAAAGCATTACTGGGCTAAAAGAGGTGGTAAATCGCCATAGAAAAGGCTAACAATACAATACTTTAAACAAATATGCATTGTACATAACTATGTATATCATTTAAATATTGACCCCTAAACTGCCATAACCTAATATTAACTGTAGAAGCTAAGGCCCTACACATATATATTCAATATTTAAAATGATGCATTGTTATGTAGAATGCATATTATTTAATCTTTGCATATAAATTAAAATGTAGTTAATGTTGCCTGTTGTGTTTAATATTTGTTATTAAAATGATACTGACTACTATAACATAAATATAGATTAACATATACATTCCACAGCCACTTTATCAGGTTCACCTGTTCAATTGCTTGGTAACACAAATTGCTAATCAGCCAATCACATGGCAGCAACTCAATGCATTTAGACATCTAAATGTGGTGAAGACGACTTGCTGAAGTTCAAACCGAGCATCAGAATGGTGAAGAAAGGGGATTTAAGTGACTTTGAACGTGGCATGGTTGTTGGTGCCAGACGGCTGGTCTGAGTATTTAAACAACTGTTGTTCTAGCACAACCATCTCTAGGGTTTACAGAGAATGGTCCGAAAAAGTGAAAATATCCACCGAGCGGCAGTTGTGTGGACGAAAATGCCTTGTTGATGTCAGAGGTCAGAGGAGAATGGGTAGACTGGTTGGAGATGATAGCAAAGCAAGGTAACTCAAATAACCACTCGTTACAACCAAGGTATGCAGAATACCATCTCTGAATGCACAACACATCGAACCTTGAAGCAGATGGGCTACAGCAGACCACACTGAATGCCACTCCTGTCAGCTAAGAACAGGAAAATGAGGCTACCATTTGCACAGGCTCACCAAAATTGGACAATAGAAGATTGGAAAATGGTTGCCTGCTCTGATGAGTCTCGATTTCAGCTGCGACATTCAGATGGTAGGGTAAGAATTTGGCGTAAACAACATGAAAGCATGGATCCATCCTGCCTGGTATCAACGGTTCAGGCTGGTAGTGGTAGTGTAATCGTGTGGGGGATATTTTCTTGGCACACTTTGGGCCCCTTAGTACCAATTGAGCATAGTTTAAACTCCAAGGCCTACCTGAGTATTATTGCTGACCATGTCCATCCCTTTATGACTACAGTGTACCCATCTTCTGATGGCTACTTCCAGCAGGATAATGCACCAAGTTACAAAGTTCAAATCATCTCAAATTAGTTGCTTGAATATGACAATGAGTTCACTGTACTCCAATGGCCTCCACAGTCTCCAGATCTTTGGGATGTGGTGGAATGGGAGCTTTGTGTCATGGATATGCAGCCAACAAATCTGCAGCAACTGCGTAATGCTATCATGTCAATTTGGACCAAAATGTCTGAGTAATGTTTCCAATACCTTGCTGAATCTATGCTACAAAGAACTAAGGCAATTCTGAAGGCAAAAGGGGGTCCAACCCGGTACTAGCAAGGTGTACCTAATAAAGTGGCCAGTGAGTATATATATATATATATATATAGTATCAATAATAAACACAATAAGCTACCATAAATACATTTTGATTTATATGCAATACTTAAAATAATATGCAATATACAGTACATGACAATGCATACCATTTTAAAGGCTACAGTGTACCCATCTTCTGATGGCTACTTCCAGCAGGATAATGCACCAAGTTACAAAGTTCAAATCATCTCAAATTGGTTGCTTGAATATGACAATGAGTTCACTGTCAAAATAAATCAACACACAGCTATTAATGTCTAAACTGTTGGCAACAAAAGTTAGTACACCCTTAAGTGGAAATGTCCAAATAGGGCCCAATTAGCCATTTTCCCTTCCCGATGTTATGTGACTTGTTAGTGTTACAAGGTCTCAGGTGTGAATGGGGAGCAGGTGTGTTAAATTTGGTGTTATCGCTCTCACACTCTCTCATACTGGTCACTGGAAGTTCAACATGGCACCTCATGGCAAAGAACTCTCAGAGGATCTGAAAAAAATAATTGTTACTCTACATAAAGATGGCCTATGCTATAAGAAGATTGCCAAGACCCTGAAACTAAGCTGCAGCACAGTGGGCAAGACCATACAGCGATTTCACAGGACAGGTTCCACTCAGAACAGCTGAGAAACAACAAAAGTGGCGCTTACCAACTGCTGGGGTCAGTGCTGTTCAGGTAGCGTCATCTTCGGTGTAGGCACAAGTCTCGAGTCACTTCCAAACGACCGGTGTTCCTGGAGCCCAGATAGACGCGCCTCTGTTTCCGGCGCACTAAGCAGACAGAGAATTCCAAAGGTACATCCGGGCTACACAGGGCAGGAGGTTAATCAAAAGGCATACACCGTAGCGAGTAGATAGGAATTCAAAGAAAAAACTCCCTTTATGCCATCCAGAAGTATAAGAAAAATAAGTCTTTATTGGGATACAGATAAAAACAAAGTCAGAGCCAATGCTCCATTTAGCAAGAGGTCAGGGTCACAGCTGAACAAACTGCAGACATGTTTCCCGTGTATTGACACGCTAGATCACTGCTGTATGTGAGCTGTGTATCTGGCCTCTATTTAAAGGGGCCTATACTTCTGGATGGCATAAAGGGAGTTTTTTCTTTGAATTGCTATCTACTCGCTACGGTGTATGCCTTTTGATTGACCTCCTGCCCTGTGTAGCCCGGATGTAGCTTTGGAATTCTCTGTCCACTCAGAACAGGCCATGGTCGACCAAATAAGTTGAGTGCATGTGCTCAGCGTCATATCCAGAGGTTGTCTTTGGGAAATAGATGTATGAGTGCTGCCAGCATTGCTGCAGAGGTTAAAGGGGGGGGGCAGCCTGTCAGTGCTCAGACCATACGCCGCACACTGCATCAAATTGGTCTGCAAGGCTGTTGTCCCAGAAGGAAGCCTCTTCAGTTGTTTGTTGAAGACAAGCAGACTAAGGATATGGATTACTGGAACCATGTTATGTGGTCCGATGAGACCAAGATAAACTTATTTGGTTCAGATGGTGTCAAGCGTGTGTTAAGGCAACCAGGAGAGGAGTACAAAGATAAGTGTGTCTTGCCTACAGTCATGCATGGTGGTGGGAGTGTCATGGTCTGGGCCTGCATGAGAGCTGCCGGGACTGGGGAGATACAGTTCATTGAAGGAAGCCAATGTGTACTGTGACATACTGAAGCAGAGCATGATCCCCTCCCTTCAGAGACTGGGCCACAGAGCAGTATTTCAACATGATAACGACCCCAAACACACCTCCAAAACGACCACTGGCTTGCTAAAGAAGCTGAGGGTAAAGGTGATGGACTGGCCAAGCATGTCTCCAGACCTAAACCCTATTGAGCATCTGTGGGGCATCCTCAAATTGAAAGTGGGGGAGACCAAGGTCTCTAACATCCACCAGCTACGTGATGTTGTCATGGAGGAGTGTAAGAGGACTCCAGTGGCAACCTGTGAAGCTCTGGTGATCTCCATGCCCAAGAAGGTTAAGGCAGTGCTGGAAAAGAATGATGGCCACACAAAATATTGACACTTTGGGCCCAATTTTGTTTCACTTAGGGGTGTACTCACTTTTGTTGCCAACGGTTTAGACATTAATCGCTGTGTGGTGAGTTATTTTGAGGGGACAGCAAATTTACACTGTTATACAAGCTGTGCATAGTATTTAATGTAGTAGTGAAAGACAGCACCTTTTTTCTGTCTGGGGCACAGGAAAGGGTTAGCCAAACCCCAATATCAAATCCAAAAAAGTAATTTTCCAGCCTCCAGTAAAATCTAAAAGACCTTTATTGTTTCCTTGCAGGGTCCATCATACAAACAACATTTCAAACCATAACTTGGTTCTTAATCATGTCTTAATCATGATTAAGAACCAAGTTATGGTTTGAAACGTTGTTTGTATGATGGACCCTGCAAGGAAACAATAAAGGTCTTTTAAATTTTACTGGAGGCTGTAAAATTCCTTTTTTGATACAAGCTGTACACTCACTACTTTACATTGTAGCAAAATGTCATTTCTTCAGTGTTGTCACATGAAAAGATATTAAAAAATATTTACAAAAATGTAAGGGGTGTACTCACCTTTGTGAGGTACTGTAATTTCAAGTTTTGGATATAAATTAAAATGTAGATATTCTTGCTTGTGTTTATTATTTTAAATATAAATATATTGTTAAAGCGGAACCCCTTTATATAGGGGTACCGCTTCATTCCTATTGGCTGATTTTTAATCAGCCAATAGCAAGATATTATTTTTAAAGTTATTTAATTTAAATTATTCTTATCCAATAGAGTAATGAAATTATTTTCTACTGGATTATTAGATATTAAATTAAAATTCTTGCTATTGGCTGATTAAAAATCAGTCAATAGGAATGAAGTGGTACCCCTATATAAAGTATTTCTTTGGCAACAAAAACATTTTCGTTTGGAAAAAGGGATATAAGTTTTTTTTTTTCCACCTGCGTTTCATTTTGTTTCCACTAACTTTAGTGCAGGCTCCGGGAGCCGAGCACCTGAAGCCTCCAGTTAGCGTGGGCCAAGCTTTGGCATGAAGACGAGCAGGTTAGTGAATCCTTCGCTGCGTGTAGGCAAGTATTTTAATTACAGGTGATTTTTTTCAGCTGTACTTTTTAAACATTTGTTTAACGAAAACTAATGTAAATGTTTAAAGAATATTCAGCATTCGTTTAGTTTGAAACTAAACAAATACTGAATAGTGCAGCCAATAAATATTCGGGGGAACAAATGTCCCCGAATATTTAATATGAAAAATGTGGCCAAATTGAAAATTTGTGAGCTGCACATGTCTAGTATGTAACCAGGGAAAATTAATCCTGAAACAGAAAAAGCCGAGATAAAGTCTATCATAAAGACCATGGCTGCTGACTAGGGATGGGCGAATGTTTCTAAAAATTCGAATTTTAAAACGAATTTTGATACATTCATTCGTTCAAATCGAATTTCGAATGTTTATATAACATTCTATTCTCGAATTTTTGTTTTCGAATTTTTCAATAAAATTTGAAAATATTTGTTCGAATAATAGACTGTTTAGCTATGTATTCATTCAATTTCGAAATATAATATTTGAATTTGAATGTGATATTCAAATTTGAAATAGTATTTCTAGTCTACAACTGTGCTTTAAATGTAATATTCGAATTCGAATGTCACATTCAAATTCGAAATAGTATTTCTAGTCTAATACTGTGTTTTTTTAATGAAATATTCGAATTTGAATGTGAAATTCAAATTCAAATGTGACATTCGAATTCGAAATAGTATTTCTAGTTTACAACTGTGTTTAATAAATGTATATTCGATTCGAATGTGACATTCAAATTCAAAATAGTATTTCTAGTCTAATACTGTGTTTTATAAATGTAATATTCAAATTCGAATGTGATATTCGATTCGAATGTGACATTCGAATTCGAAATAGTGTTTCTAGTCTACAATTATGTTTCATAAATGTAATATTCGAATTCGAATGTGACATTCGAAAACTGTAAATAACATTTGAAAATCGAATTTTTAAGAATATTCGTTCTTATCAACATTCTATTATGTAAATCGAATTTCTACAATAACATTTGTTCTATCATTCGAATTCAAATATAAACACATTCGCCCATCCCTACTGCTGACCAAGAAATAAACCATAGAGATCTAGTGAGTGTACTGCAAAAATCATATCATAGCATTAATATGCACAATGACTAAAATTCCATTTTCAAATAATGAATTTGCTGGATTTAGAAGATTCAAAGGGGTAGATTTAACAAGAGCCAAATGGCCCTTGTTCCCTTTGTTTCCAAACGAGCCTTTAGGCTCGCCGGAAATAGTAGTTATGAAGCAGCGGTCCAAAGACTGCTGCTCCATAACTTGTCCACTGCCTCTGATCCTATATGTTCGGGCTGATTGACACCCACTGCTATCGACCGATTGGCCACAAATCTGCAGTACCTGGCATTGCACAAGCAGTTCTGGTGAACTGCTTCTGTAATTATAAATGCTGACAGTGTATGGACAAACATAGGTAAATCTACCCCATTGAGCTTTGAAAATCTTCAACAGCAGAAAATTCTGGAACTAGATCAGACAGATTTCCACATGAAAGTGAAGAGACTGGAATTACGCCAGTGATGTCAAAGCTGTTAAAAACAGGGGACCAACTTGTAGAAAATAAAGGCCTTTCCAAAGAAATAATCCACATTTCTTTTCCATAGGGTCCCTTAAAAAAGAACTATCCTCAAAAGGAATAGAAAATCATATGGTTAAAGTGGCCATTGACAGGTCCACCATGTAAAAAATTTCCCAAAGCTCTACAAAAGAAGCTGATAAAGGGAACCTCTATAAAAACAAAAATAAGTCCTGGCAAGACCTATTTCTAGAAAATAAATCTCAAAATAGCCTCATGGAAAAGGAAATTCAACTAGATATTTAGCATGGTAGAAAAAAAACATCTAATATATATGTATGATAGAGTGTTCTGCTGGATTAGAGTCTTGGACATCTAAAATACGAAAAACCTCTTTTAGTAAATAACAAGGATGGAGATAAAGACAGTCTTCCCACACAGTCAATTCTAGGGGCCGTTAGAACACCTCTTAACCCTTTGATTGCTAAGGACTTTCCCGCCTAGGTGCTAAGCTTTTATAAGTTTTTTTTTTGGGTTTTTTTTGAAAAAAATATTTTAACTTTTTTTTCCCCAACCCCAGATCCCCAAGACTTACACTGTTGGAAAGGTTAGGCGATTACCTTTCCAACGATGGGTCCTGGAGGTCTGTAGCTGCTTAGATGCCTGAGATACAGGCTTCTAAGCAGCATACCCCCTGCCCCTATACTTAACATTGTTAAGTATAAATAAAGTTGCGCGGTAACGTCATCACGTCATTGCATGTGACGTCACCGCGCATAACGTGAAGCCCCGGCGATGCCTGTCACTATGCAGGCCCGATCGCCGGGGTAGGAGCGGGTGGGAGCCCCCAGATCTCCATCAATATGGGAGAGTGCTAGTGACGGCTCTGAGCCATCATTAGCACCAGAGTGGGAAACTCTGCGATGGCTCAGAGCCGTCGTTAGCACTTAAGGGGTTAAAGGCATCAACAGTCACATGTCTAAGCTGGCATGGGAAAATGACCTGCAACTGCAGAATTGTAGAGCAATAGCTTCTTACATGTCCTGATCATGAAAGTATTTCTGATTATCAGAAATCTTACCTACAGAAGACAAATCTGAGGATTCAGAGTTTGATTTTTAACCCTTTAAGGACACAGCTTTCAGTTTGCTCAATTGTTTTATGACGGAAAAATCATGTCATATGTCCTTAAGAGGTTAAAGACTTCCTTAACTGAACTGATCTATTCCAAAACCAGTAACCAAATTATTGAAAGGGACAGTGTAAATTTAAACATATATGGGCTATTTAAATAAGGCTTTAGATATAAAGATTATAATTTACATGCATTGCCTATTTTGCTGCTAAAGCTGCTAAAAATTAGGAAAAACCTTGCAGTGATTTCACTGCATATGTTTGTGATACACACTAATTAGCGAGCTAGGGGTTTTCCCTCACTCCCTAACTAAGCCAGGGAGTGATTGGATGATATATCTGGCTCCTTCATGCTGGAGCTGTGTAATGTGATATGTAATGGCTACGTTCCTTGCAAAAATACACACAAAGCAGCTTAACCCCTTAAGGACCAGGTATTTCAGACAAAAACTTCCCCAAAAGACCAGAGCATTTTTGCCATCACTACATTTAAACAGAAATAGAGCCTTCTTTTTTCATATTTACCTATTAAAAACTATATAAAAAATGTTAGTAGACAATCCAAAGTATTGCTCTAGGCCCATTTTGGTATATTTCATTCCACAATTTCACCGCAAAATGCGATCAAATAAAAAAAATTGTTAACTTTTTCACAATTTTAGCTTTTTTACTGAAATTATTTACAAACAGCTTTTGCAATCATGGCAAAAATGGTTGTAAATGCTTTTCTGGGATCCCCTTTGTTCAGAAATAGCAGACATATATGGCTTTGGCATTGTTTTTTGGTAACCAGAAGGCTGCTAAATGCCGCTGCACACCACACTTATTATGCCCAGCAGCGAAGGGGTTAATTAGGTAGCTTGTAGGGTTAATTTTAGCTTTAGTGTAGAGATCAGCCTCCCACCTGGCACATCCCACCCTTTGATCCCTCCCTGACCCCTCTCAATCAGCTCTCTTCCCTCCGCCACCCCCAAAAGGTCACCCTACATCTTTAGTACTGGCAGAAAGTCTGCCATTATAAAAATAAAAGTTTTTTTTCTTTAGTTTTTTTTATACATATTTTCTGCAGGATAGTATCCCCCTTACCTCCCTGATCCCCCCCCAAACAGCTCTATAACCCTCCCCACTCTACCTATAAAATAAATATAAATACCCATTTTTTTCTGTAGTGTAGCTGCATCCCCTCAACACCCTCGCCCCTCCCAGATCCCATAGGATCCCCTTCATTGCCCCTCCTCCCTCATTCTCCCTCACTGACGGCTCTTTTTTTTATTTTATCGCCTGTAGTGTGGTGTAGCGGTCCCACCCTCTCCCGACCTCCTCCCGCTCCCTTCAGCAATGGGCCTCCCAGCCGTCTCGCTCCACTTGAGGCGCATTCAGAAATAGCGCAATCGCAGCAGAGAGAAGCCCAAGACTGCAGTGACGTACTTAAGGGCATAACAACTAGCGTCAAATAGGATACGGCGCTGGTCGTTAAGGGGTTAAAGGGACGTGAAACACAAATTTTTAATTGAATGATTCTGATAAAGCATGTGATTTTAAACAACTTTCCAATTTACTTCTATTATGTAATTTGTTGTGTTCTCTTGGTATACTTAGTTTAAAAAAAAAGATACCTAGGTAAGCCAATAACATGAGGCAGCTTTAGCAGCAAAATTGGTAATGCATGTAAATTACAAACTTTATCTAAAGCTTTAAATAGCTCATATTTGTTTTGGTGTATACTGTCCTGTATGAAGTTTATCAGACATAATCTATGAACTGACTTGGAGGAGTCTTAGCCGTCCTAACTGCAGAAATTATAGAACGCAAAAATTCTTGAATACTGGAGCCAAATCTGTTGAACTCCCTTGTACAATGGAATACAAAGGGAGTACAAAACAAAGGGAGTACAAAATAATTTAGAAAAAGAAAACAAAATAGCATTAGTTTGGTCAGAATGCATACATAGATGCATAAGTGATCAGTGGATCTACTTTCTAAAGGATCTAAGTGTATAATATTGGGGATAGTATCAAATATGCTCCAAAATGTAACGCAAACACAGACAAATAAATACATGCCCACCTTTATGTGCAAAATTAAATATTAACTATGCACAACAGTAATAAATATATATGCAATATGTAACTGGGACAAGGTGCATAAAACAAACCCTTACTGTAGAAAATAGAATGTACATAAAAAACTAAAAACTTAATGTAAACAGTATTATAAATCCAGGACTAATGGAAAATAGTGAGCGAAATCACATACACCTAGATTAAGAGTTTTGCGTTAGAGGCTATGCGGTGCTAACAAGCAGTTTTGTCTCACCACTCACTTACCTGCAGTGCTGGTATTACGGGTTTTTACAAACCCGGCGTTAAAAGGCAAGAAGTGAGCGTTGAGCAAAATTTTGCTCCTTATCGTACTCCAATACCAGCGCTGCTTAAGTCAGCGGTAAGCTGGTCGTACGTGTTCGTGCACGATTTCCCCATAGGAATCAACGGGGAGAGCCGGCTGAGAAAAAATCTAACACCTGCCAAAAAGCAGCGTAAAACTCACTAACGCAGCCCCATTGATTCCTATGGGGAAACACATTTTATGTTTACACCTAACACGAACCCTGAGTCTAAACACCCCTAATCTTACACTTATTAACCCCTAATCTGCCGCCCCCGACATCGCCGACACCTGCATTATATTTATTAACCCCTATTTTGCCGCTCCGGACACTGCCGCCACCTACATTATACTTATGAACCCCTAATCTGCTGCCCCCAACATCGCCGACACCTACATTATATTAATTAACCCCTAATCTGCCGCCCCCAATGTCGCCGCAACCTACCTACACTTATTAACCCCTAATCTGCCGCCCCAACGTCGCCGCCACTATAATAAACATATTAACCCCTAAACCGCCGCACTCCCGCCTCGCAAACATTAGTTAAATATTATTAACCCCTAATCTGCCGTCCCTAACATCGCCACCACCTACCTACATTTATTAACCCCTAATCTGCCGCCCCCAATGTCGCCGCCACTATACTAAATGTATTAACCCCTAAACCTAAGTCTAGCCCTAACCCTAACACCCCCTAACTTAAATATAATTACAGTAAATCTAACTAAGAATTCCTATCATTAACTAAATAATTCCTATTTAAAAATAAATACTTACCTATAAAATAAACCCTAAGCTAGCTACAATATAAATATTAGTTACATTGTAGCTAGCTTAGGGTTTATTTTTATTTTACAGGCAAGTTTGTATTTATTTTAACTAGGTAGAATAGTTATTAAATAGTTATTAACTATTTAATAACTACCTAGTTAAAATAAACACAAAAGTACCTGTAAAATAAAACCTAACCTAAGTTACAATAACACCTAAGACTACACTACAATTAAATAAATTAACTAAATTAACAACAATTAAATAAATTAAATTAAATTAGCTAAAGAACAAAAAACAAACACTAAATTACAGAAAATAATAAACAAATTACAAGATTTTAAAATTAATTACACCTAATCTAATAGCCCTATCAAAATAAAAAAAGACCCCCCCAAAATAAAAAAAAACCCTAAAAAAAGCCAAAAAAGCCTAAAGTAAACTATCAATAGCCCTTAAAAGGGCCTTTTGCAGGGCATTGCCCCAAAGTAATCAGCTCTTTTACCTGTAAAAAAAATACAAAAAAAACCCCCAACAGTAAAACCCACCACCCACACAACCAACCCCCCAAATAAAATACTATCTAAAAAAACCTAAGCTCCCCATTGCCCTGAAAGGGGCATTTGGATGGGCTTTTCTCTTAAACGGGCAGTTAGCTCTTTTGCGGCTCAAATTCCCTAGCCTAAAAATAAAACCCACGCAATACACCCTTAAAAAAACTAACGCTAATCCCCTGAAGATCGACTTACAGTTCTGAAGACCGGACATCGATCCTCAAGGAAGCGGCAGAAGTCTTCATCCAACCGGGCCGAAGTCCTCAACGAAGTCGGGAGAAGTCTTCAGCCAAGCTGGGTGAAGTGGTCCTCCAGATGGGCAGAAGTCTTCATCCAGACGGCATCTTCTATCTTCATCCATCCGACGCGGAGCGGCTCCATCTTCAAGACATCCGACATGGAGCATCCTCTTCATCCGACGACTAAAGGTGAATGAAGGTACCTTAAAGTGACTTCATCCAAGATGGCGTCCCTTAGATTCCGATTGGCTGATAGAATTTTATCAGCCAATCGGAATTAAGGTAGAAAAAATCCTATTGGCTGATGCAATCAGCCAATAGGATTGAAATTCAATCCTATTGGCTGATCCAATCTGCCAATAGGATTGAGCTTGCATTCTATTGGCTGATTGGAACAGCCAATAGAATGCGAGCTCAATCCTATTGGCTGATTGCATCAGCCAATAGGATTTTTCTACCTTAATTCCGATTAGCTGAATCTTGTAATTTGCTCATTATTTTCTGTAATTTAGTGTGTTTTTTTTTTGTACTTTAGCTAATTTAATTAAATTTATTTAATTGTTGTTAATTTAGTTAATTTATTTAATTATAGTGTAGTGTTAGGTGTTATTGTAACTTAGGTTAGGTTTTATTTTACAGGTACTTTTGTATTTATTTTAACTAGGTAGTTATTAAATAGTTAATAACTATTTAGTAACTATTCTACCTAGTTAAAATAAATACAAACTTGCCTGTAAAATAAAAATAAACCCTAAGCTAGCTACAATGTAACTATTAGTTATATTGTAGCTAGCTTAGGGTTTATTTTATAGGTAAGTATTTATTTTTAAATAGAAATTATTTAGTTAATGATAGGAATTTTTAGTTAGAGTTATTGTAATTATATTTAAGTTAGGGGGTGTTAGGGTTAGGGTTAGACTTAGGTTTAGGGGTTAATACATTTAGTATAGTGGCGGCGACGTTGGGGAGGCAGATTAGGGGTTAATAAATGTAGGTAGGTGGCGGCGATGTTAGGGACGGCAGATTAGGGGTTAATAATATTTAAGTAATGCAGTGGTTTAGGGGTTAATATGTTTATTATAGTGGCGGCGACGTTGGGGGCGGCAGATTAGGGGTTAATAAATATAATGTAGGTGTCGGCGATGTTGGGGGCAGTAAATTAGGGGTTCATAAATATAATGTAGGTGGCGGCGGTGTCCGGAGCGGCAGATTAGGGGTTAAAACATTTTATTTTACTGTTTGCGATGCGGGAGGGCCTCGGTTTAGGGGTTAATAGGTAGTTTATGGGTGTTAGTGTACTTTTTAGCACTTTAGTTATGCGTTTTATGTTACGGCGTTGTACTATAAAACTCTTAACTACAGACTTTAAAATGCGTTAGGACTCTTGACAGGGTAGGGTGTACCGCTCACTTTTTGGCCTCCCAGGACAGACTCGTAATACCGGCGCTATGGAAGTCCCATAGAAAAAAGACTTTAGGAAGTTTACGTAAGTCGTTTTGCGGTAAGGCCAAAGAAGTGTGCGGTGACCCTAAACCTTCAAGACTCATAATACCAGTGGGCGTAAAAAAACAAAATTTATGCTTACCTGATAAATTTATTTCTCTTGTGGTGTATCCAGTCCGCGGGTTCATCCATTACTTGTGGGATATTCTCCTTCCCAACAGGAAGCTGCAAGAGGACACCCACAGCAGAGCTGTCTATATAGCTGCCACCCCCAGTCATTCGACCGAAGACAAGCAAGAAAAAAGGAGAAACTATAGGGTGCAGTGGTGACTGTAGTTTAAAAATAAAAAACACCTGCCTTAAAATGACAGGGCGGGCCGTGGACTGGGTACACCACAAGAGAAATAAATTTATCAGGTAAGCATAAATTTTGTTTTCTCTTGTAAAGGTGTATCCAGTCCACGGGTTCATCCATTACTTGTGGGATACCAATACCAAAGCTTCAGGACACGGATGAAGGGAGGGACAAGGCAGGAACTTAAACGGAAGGCACCACTGCCTGTAAGACCTTTCTCCCAAATATAGCCTCCGAAGAAGCAAAAGTATCAAATTTATAGAATTTAGAAAAGGTATGAAGCGAAGACCAAGTCGCCGCCTTACAAATCTGTTCAACAGAGGCCTCATGTTTAAAAGCCCATGTGGAAGCTACTGCTCTAGTAGAATGAGCTGTAATTTTTTCAGGAGGCTGCTGGCCAGCAGTCTCATAAGCTAAGCGTATTATACTTCTTAGCCAAAAAGAAAGAGAAGTTGCCGAAGCCTTTTGGCCTCTCCTCTGTCCAGAGTAGACAACAAACAAAGCAGATGTTTGACGAAAATCCTTCGTAGCTTGTAAATAAAACTTTAAAGCACAAACCAAATCAAGATTGTGTAATAAACGTTCCTTCTTTGAAGAAGGATTAGGACATAGTGAAGGAACAACAATCTCCTGATTGATATTCTTATTAGATACCACCTTAGGAAGAAACCCAGGTTTGGTACGTAACACTACCTTATCTGCATAGAAATCAGATAAGGGGAATCACATTGTAAAGCAGATAACTCCGAAACTCTTCGAGCCGAGGAGATAGCTACTAAAAACAGAACTTTCCTAGATAAAAGCTTAATATCTATGGAATGCAAAGGTTCAAACGGAACCCCTTGAAGAACTTTAAGAACTAAATTTAAACTCCATGACGGAGCAACAGGTTTAAACACAGGCTTGATCCTAACTAAAGCCTGACAAAATGCCTGAACGTCTGGAACCTCAGCCAGACATTTGTGCAAACTAATAGACAGAGCAGAAATCTGTCCCTTTAAGGAACTAGCTGACAAACCCTTCTCCAATCCTTCTTGGAGAAAAGATAATATCCTAGGAATCCTGACATTACTCCATGAGTAACCCTTGGATTCACACCAATGAAGATATTTACACCATATCTTATGATAGGTTTTCCTGGTGACAGGCTTTCGAGCCTGAATTAAGGTATCAATGATTGATTCAGAAAAAACACGCTTTGATAGAATCAAGCGTTCAATCTCCAAGCAGTCAGACGTAGAGAAATTAGATTTGGATGTTTGAAGGGACCTTGAAGTAGAAGGTCCTGCCTTAGCGGCAGAGTCCATGGTGGAAAGGATGACATGTCCACCAGATCTGCATACCAAGTCCTGCGTGGCCACGCAGTGGCTATCAAGGTCACTGAAGCTCTCTCCTGCTTGATCTTGGCAATCAGACAAGGGAGCAGAGGAAACGGTGGAAACACATAAGCCAGGCTGAAGAACCAGGGCGCTGCTAGAGCAGCTATCAGCGCTGCCTTGGGATCCCTGGACCTGGACCCGTAACAAGGAAGCTTGGCGTTCTGACGAGACGCCATGAGATCCAGTTCTGGTTTGTCCCAAAGTTGGATCAACTGGGCAAATAACTCCGGATGGAGCTCCCACTCCCCCGGATGAAAAGTCTGCCAACTTAGAAAATCCGCCTCCCAGTTCTCTACTCCTGGGATATGGATAGCTGAGAGATGGCAAGGGTGAACCTCTGCCCATAGAATTATCTTTGAAACCTCCAACATTGCCAGGGGGCTCCTTGTTCCCCCCTGATGGTTGATATAGGCTACAGTCGTGATGTTGTCCGACTGAAATCTGATGAACCTGACCGCAGCTAGCTGAGGCCAAGCCTGAAGAGCATTGAATATCGCTCTTAGTTCCAGAATGTTTATCGGAAGGAGGGCCTCCTCCTGAGTCCACGAACCCTGAGCCCAGAAGGCTGGCATCTGTCGTTACTATAGTGCATTCTGGCCTGCGGAAACTCATTCCCTTGGACAGATGGACCCGAGATAGCCACCAGAGAAGAGAATCCCTGGTCTCTTGATCCAGATTTAGTAGAGGGGACAAATCTGTGTAATCCCCATTCCACTGATTGAGCATGCAAAGTTGCAGTGGTCTGAGATATAGGCGGGCAAACGGAACTATGTCCATTGCCGCTACCATTAATCCGATTACCTCCATACACTGAGCCACTGACGGACGAGAAATGGAATAACGGCAGGAAGTTAGAAGTTTTGATAACCTGACCTCTGTCAGATAAATCTTCATTTCTACTGAATCTATCAGAGTTCCTAGGAAGGAAACTCTTGTGAGAGGTGAGAGAGAACTCTTTCCTTCGTTCACTTTCCACCCGTGAGACCTTAGGAATGCCAGAACAATGTACGTATTGGACCTGGCGATTTGAAAAGTTGACGCCTGTATCAGGATGTCGTCTAGGTAAGGGGCTACTGCTATACCCCGCTGTCTTAGAACCGCCAGAAGGGACCCTAGAACCTTCGTAAAGATTCTTGGTGCCGTGGCTAACCGAAAGGGAAGAGCCACAAACTGGTAATGCCTGTCTAGGAAGGCGAACCTGAGAAACTGATGATGATCCCTGTGTATCAGAAAATGTAGATAAGCATCCTTTAAATCCACGGTAGTCATATATTGACCCTCCTGGATCATAGGTAGGATGGTTCTAATAGTCTCCATCTTGAAGGATGGGACCCTGAGAAATTTGTTTAGGATCTTGAGATCCAAGATTGGTCTGAAAGTTCCCTCTTTCTTGGGAACTATAAAAAGATTTGAATAGAAGCCCTGCCCCTGTTCCTCCTTTGGAACTGGGTGGATTACTCCCATAACTAGTAGGTCTTGAACGCAATGTAAGAATGCCTCTCTCTTTATCTGGTTTGCAGATAATTGTGAGAGATGAAATCTCCCCTTTGGAGATGAAGCTTTGAAATCCAGAAGATATCCCTGGGAAACAATCTCTAGAGCCCAGGGATCCTGGACGTCTCTTGCCCAAGCCTGGGCGAAGAGAGAAAGTCTGCCCCCCACTAGATCCAATCCCGGATCGGGGGCTACTCCTTCATGCTGTCTTAGAGGCAGCAGCAGGCTTTTTGGGCTGTTTCCCCTTGTTCCAAGCCTGGTTAGGTCTCCAGACTGGCTTGGACTGGGCAAAATTTCCCTCTTGTTTTGTAGAAGAGGAAGATGAAGCTGCGCCACTCTTGAAGTTTCGAAAGGAACAAAAATTAGTCTGTTTGGTCCTTAACTTGTTGGACCTATCCTGGGGAAGGGCGTGGCCTTTTCCTCCAGTAATATCAGAAATGATCTCCTTCAGTCCAGGCCCAAATAGGGTCTGCCCTTTGAAGGGGATATTGAGAAGTTGAGACTTTGAAGTGACATCAGCTGACCAGGATTTAAGCCATAACGCCCTACGTGCCTGAATGGCAAAACCTGAATTTTTAGCCGTTAGCTTGGTTAAATGAAAAACGGCGTCAGAAATAAATGAATTGGCTAACTTAAGAGCTTTAAGCCTGTCAAGGATATCATCCAACGGGGTCTCTACCTGTAAAGCCTCCTCCAGAGACTCGAACCAGAAAGCCGCTGCAGCAGTGACTGGGGAAATGCATGCAAGAGGCTGGAGAATAAAACCTTGTTGTATAAAGATTTTCTTAAGGAAACCCTCTAATTTCTTATCCATAGGATCTAGGAAAGCACAACTGTCCTCGACAGGAATAGTTGTACGCTTAGCTAGGGTAGAGACTGCTCCCTCCACCTTAGGGGCCGTCTGCCACAAGTCCCGTGTAGCGGCATCTATAAGAAACATTTTCTTAAAAGCAGGAGGGGGAGAGAACGGCACCCCTGGTCTATCCCATTCCTTAGTAATAATTTCTGAAAACCTCTTAGGGATTGGAAAAACATCAGTGTAAACAGGCACTGCAAAATATTTGTCCATTTTACACAATTTCTCTGGGACTACAATGGTGTCACAGTCATCCAGAGTCGCTAAAACCTCCCTGAGCAACACGCGGAGGTGTTCAAGCTTAAATTTAAATGCTGTAATTTCAGAGTCAGACTGAAGTAACGCCTTCTCTGAATCAGAGAAGTCACCCACAGATAGAAGCTCTCCTGCTTCAACTTCTGCACATTGTGAGGGTATATCAGACATAGCTACTAAAGGGTCAGAGAGCTCTGTATTTGTTCTAGCCCCAGAGCTGTCTCGCTTTCCTTGTAACCCTGGCAGTTTGGACAATACCTCTGTGAGGGTATGATTCATAACTGCCGCCATATCTTGTAAAGTAAACGCATTGGACGCGCTAGGTGTACTTGGCATCCCTTGAGCGGGAGTTATAGGTTCTGACAGGTGGGGAGAGCTAGATGGCATAACCTCCCTTTTGTCAGTCTCAGAAACCTCAGGTGATAAATCTTTAAAAGCCATAATATGATCTTTATAACTTATAGAAAGGTCAGTGCATTTGGTACACATTCTAAGAGGGGGTTCCACAATGGATTCTAAATATAATGAACAAGGAGTTTCCTCTATGTCAGACATGTTTAACAGACTAGTAATGAGACCAGCAAGCTTGGAAAACACTTTAATAAATGTGAAAAAAGCAATAATAAAAAACGGTACTGTGCCTTTAAGAGAAAAAAACTACCACATAAACTGCAAAACAGTGAAAAAAAGTAGTAAACTCTACCAAATTTTTACAGTGTGTATAAGGGACTAAAGCAGCATTGCACCCACTTGGAAATGGATGATTAACCCCTCAGGCTCAAAAACGAATTAGAAAAACATTAAACCTGTTAACAAACAGTCAAACACACTGCCACAGCTGTGCTGTGGCTCCTACCTGCCCTTAAAAACGATTTTTGCAGGAACAAAACTCTCTATAGAGGTCCTATAAGCCAGAGGACTCCTTCAGGGAAGCTGGATGTCTCAGACTGAAAACGAAAATAGGCCCCTCCCACCACGCACTTAAGGCCTTAAAAAAGTACTCCTAGGAGTAATCTAACAAGCCATGTGGAAACTAGGCCCCAAATAAAGATTTATCACCCTCAGAGAAAAAACGTTTTTATTTATAAATCATGCAAACGTTTTTACACTAAGTAATATAGGTATTAACATGAATATTATCCCTTTTTGCAAGCATGATCGCAGTTGTTGTTAAATCACTGTATCAGGCTTACCTTAAATATACCAGGCACTGTCAGCATTTTCTAGACCTTATCACCTCTCTAGAAAAAAATATACTGAACATACCTCAAAGCAGGCAATCTGCAGACTGTCCCCCCAACTGAAGTTTTCTTTCCATACTCTTCAGTTATGTGTGAGAACAGCAATGGACCTTAGTTACAAACCGCTAAGATCATCAAACCTCCAGGCAGAATTCTTCTTTTAATTTCTGCCTGAGAGTAAAACAGTACAACGCCGGTACCGTTTAAAAATAACAAACTTTTGATTGAAGTTAAAAACTACACTGTCACCACATCTCTCTTGATACTTCCTTTCTTGTCGAGAGCTGCAAGATAATGACTGGGAATGGCAGTTAGGGGAGGAGCTATATAGACAGCTCTGCTGTGGGTGTCCTCTTGCAGCTTCCTGTTGGGAAGGAGAATATCCCACAAGTAATGGATGAACCCGTGGACTGGATACACCTTTACAAGAGAAAGCAGCGTTCGGACCTCTTAACGCTGCTTTTTTACCCTAACGCACAACCCGTAATCTAGCCGATAATTATTAACATAGTAAAATAGATACTGACAATTTCAAACTTTACTGTGTAAGAACAAATGTTCAGCAAAAGCCAAAGGGCAACCTTATAAATTTGCCAACTTCAATAAGTAAGGAGAAAACTTACCCCTCAGAATTTTAATAATAGTTCAGCTAAACATATAATGATGGTCCCTGCTATGAGGAGAAGAAGTAGGGAGAGACGGAATTAGTGCAACAGGAAAAAATTAACTATTAAAGTTCTGCAACACTGCGCTATTTCCCCATGTTTAACCTAAGAAAACTAGCAGCTCTGAGCGGGAACAGAGGATAACGAGAAACAGGAGTATGGAAGCGTGCTATATAGAGCTGAATAAAAGTAATAATGCTAGCGCTGTGCAGAGTCTAGAAACAGAGCAATACGTCTCCTTAACTTAATTTAAAAAAAAAAAAAAACATACAATTGGTCAAATACTATATGCCCCACAATATACTGTATGTAATTGCATTGACAGTAAAGGCATTGACAGTAATAATAGTCTGTGTGTATTGTATACATATATGTCCCTTGGCTATGATGTACATGGAGGTGTACCTATTAATAGACTGTGGGCTACGTGAGTAGACATAGCACTTACCTGAGAAGCACCCACTCTGCTTAGATATGTAGCTGCAGGAAAAAACTGTTTGCAGGGAGCCCATCCAATGCTGTGCAGGCAACAGCAGAGGATTTCTGACAGGGGTACAACGACCAGCCAACAGGAGGAGGCTATGGGACAAGTACCCGCAAAAACTGTGGTAAGCTGACCCAACAGGAGGAGGCTAAGGGACAAGTACCCGCAAAACCTGTGGTAAGCTGACCCAACAAGAAGAGACTAAAGGGTAAATTTATCAAAGTGCGAGCGGACATGATACGATGTAGCGTATCATGTCCGCCGCACATCAATAAATTCCGACAGCATACGCTGACGGTATTTATCATTACACAAGCAGTTCTTGTGAACTGATTCTGTAATGCCGCCCCCTGCTAGCAGGGGGTTTCAATCAGCCTGATCGTATAGGATAGGGCAGATTGATGATTGCGGCCTCAGAGCAGGCAGACATTTCTTCTGTTCCAGGCTCTGAGAGGGTCTCACAAAGGTCTGAGAACCCCTTTCAATGAAGAATCTGGAGCACCTCTATTATTCCCCTTCCTCCTGTGAGGCAAAGATTAAGACTGGAATACCAGAGAGGTGAGATGGATTAAAAGCTTGTAAAATGTTATGTTATCTTTGACTCCCCCTAGTTGCCAGAAGTTAAATCCCAGACATAATGGCTTATGTAGTGCCTTATGAAAGAAATGACATGCTCTAACAAACGAGGTTCTTAAATATGGCATGTTATTGCTATGTTTGTATGATTATTTCACTATTAACACGACCCCAGAGACCCTTTATTTTATGAGGTGGTGCATTGTTTTAATCTTATAAAAAGTAAACCTGCAGCTGTATAAATACATATCTGTATATGTAAGTGTGAACTGTACAAAATCCTAACCTTTCTTCTAAAGCAGACGCTTCATTTTCCTTAGCCATCTCCAGTATCTTTGTCAGATGATTTAATCCTTTCTCTTTATTTTCCAGAAAAGTCTTCTTTCCCTCTAAATCCTTTGTAACCACCTGTTTCTCTTCCAGTATCTCTTTGGTTTTGAGCTCAATTTGTTTAAGGGCAAGATTTAACTCCTGGCATTCTTCTTCCAATTTTGTTTTTTTCTTCTCAGATTCCCTGGAACGAGAGAAGATCCACAATGAGTGAAATGTTTAGCGATGTGGCCAGCAATGAGTTCTAGTCACAGTTATGAATACAAAGCTGTGGATTATACATAGCAACCTAAACTTAAGGGAATATTTCCTTACTTCCTCAGTTAAACATCCATTACCATATGACTCAAGTATTGTGTTCTATAATAAAATGGAATTAAATTGAAATAAAACAGAAATTACAGTTTCTCAATTGCTGTAGTGCGTTGATGGATATACAAAATATTTTAAAAAGTAGACTTTAGCCAGCACTAAAATATTAACAAATTTTCCATCAAATCCACTCAGCATGTATTCAAAAGGAGAAACTTCAATAAGCATGTGACGTTCCAATATAAACAAAATGCTAAATTCTTCACTGCAGCTCTATAAATACAGATCTTAAAAACAGTGACCTTAAAAAAGAAATAAATACATTTGCTAAAAATATAGCAGCCTAAATGGGTCAGCTTAAAGGTTAAGATGTAGACATACAAATTGTTTATCCAGGGTCTTATTAATTACCCTGTGCGCAAAGTTCAAACATATATTGACTTTCACATAGCAGCATTCAGATCTCTTGTAGCATTCAAATCTCCACACATATAGTAGTTGAGGTTAAAAAAAGACAGAAGTCCATCGAGTTCAACCTATACAAGTCTAATATACTTACAAATAAGCTCCAGTTGATCTTAAATTAATCCCTCTAAAAAGTGACCAATTTAATACAAGCAATCATATCCATGAATTCTGTTTCTAGCCAGAAATGTATCCAAGCAATTTTTAAATGTATCTAAGGTATTGGCATTCACTACCTTCTTTGGTAATGACTTCCAACATTTTATTGCTCTTATAGTGAAAAAATGTTCCGTTGCAGCAGATTACATCTCCTTTCGTCCAACCTTAAATTGTGACATATGTTACTAAAAGCAGATAAAGTGCAAAAACTAACGTATTAGTAGTGTACTATAGAGGATATAAATGAACAGAATTGCCACATGGCCTAGCACTGTATGTACTCTTATAAGATGGTAAATGAGAAAATTACACTCAAATTTGGTGAAGCACCCCTTGTGGTGCAAAAATAGCAGGCTGGAATCTAACAGTCACCCAGCAGACTGACCTCCGATGTGGCTCAAACTCCAGCAGTGCAAGGTACAATATCCCAGCAAGATAACAAGTTTCAGGTGTGCAGCAGATAAATAAAATGGTATATAGGCAAGATGTAAGTGTAACAACTTACTTTATTAAAACAGATAAAAACAAGCAACGCGTTTCTCAGTCAACCGGTGACGGTTTCATCCAGCTTAATACAAAAAGTTAAAAAAATCTTGACTTATATACCAAACAACTAATCAAATACAAGTAGAAGCACGTGGAAGGAGGTGTGTTTGTCAATTATGTGTGTCATAGCAACCAACATAAACAATCTGTATCTTACATTTAAAAACAACACATAAATCAAAAACAAATAAAATATAACAGATGATCCATCAAATATATATATATATATATAAAATCAATTAGCCAGTGGCCCAGCACTCCAACCTTGACGGTGTATTATCAACCTGGGTGCAATCCTCAAGAAGACTTGCATACGTGTATGTGAAGAAGGGCACTCTCAGGATTTTTAGAAAGTCTTTCTAAAAATCCTGAGAGTGCCCTTCTGCAACCCTGGCAGTTGCTACTAAATATACGGTGTGCATTCCTACACAGGACTTTGCTTTATATATATATATATATATATATATATATATATATATATATATATACACAATAAAATGCAAAGTGATTTCGTAATATGTACAAAGTCATATGTTTATCAAACACTAAAGAGATCCGGTATATGTTCACAGTGGAAGTGTCAAAGCACTTATTAGACCTGTCGTGTAAACACATCTCTTTAGTGTCTGATAAACATATGACTTTGTACATATTACGAAATCACTTTGCATTTTATGGTGTATATATATATATATATATATATATATTTGATGGATCATCTGTTATATTTGATTTGTTTTTTTATTTATGTGTTATTTTTAATTTTTATTAATAATATTAACAATAATAATAAATAAAAAAATAAAAAAATAAGGGGAATATGCTTGCTTATTAAATAAATCTTGCGCTGCTGCAGTCAACTAATAAAAACATACTTTCTGAAACGTACCCTTTAGTCCAATACTTTAGAAAAGCATTTGATATTGTCTTAATTTTCTAAGCCATTCAAAAAATGTTTTAAGAAGTGCAGAATAAAATTATAAGTCTCCATCAATAAGATATATCAGAGCAATCAATATTTATTAGGTAAGCACACAGATATGTGTTATTGTGGGGTTTATTAGAACAATCCCAATAGGGTGTAGATGATGAGCAAAAACTGCAGCATCTTCAAAATAAAGTTAAAGGGACATGAAAGGCTAAATTTTTCGTTCATGATTCAGATAAAGAGTACAAATTTAAACAACTTTCTAATTTACTTCTATTATCTAATCTGTTTCATTCTCTTAGTATCATTTGTTGAAGGAGCAGCATCGAACTAATGGTTTGTAACTGAACACATGGGTGAATCAATCACAATCGATATATATATGCAGCCACCAATCAACAGCTAGAACCTAGGTTACTGCTGCTCCTGAGCTTGCCTAGATAAGCCTTTCAGCAAAGGATAACAAGAGAAGGAAGCAAATTAAATAATCAAAGTAATCTGGAAAGTTGTTTAAAATTGTATTCTCTATATGAATCATGAAAAAAAAATTTGCGTTTACATAACATAGTAACATAGTAGATAAGGTTGAAAAAAGACTGAAGTCCATCGAGTTCAACCTATACAAATCTAAAATACTTACAAAAAGCTCCAGTTAAGCTTAAATAACCCCATTAAAATGTGACCCATTTAATACTAGCAATCATATCCATGAATTTTGTTTATATACAGAAATTTATCCAGACTATTTTTAAATGTATCAATGGTATTGGCATTCACTACCTCCGTTGGTAATGAGTTCCACAATTTTATTGCTCTTACAGTGAAAAAACGTTTCCGTTGCAGGAGATTAAATCTCCTTTCCTCCAACCTTAAATTATGACCTCTTGTCAGAAACAATTTTCTTGGAATAAACAGAGCTTCTGTCATCTCTGTATATGGGCCTTGAATTTATTTATATAAAGTAATCATGTCACCTCTCAAGCGCCATTTTTCTAAAGAGAACAGACCCAGTTTGGCTAGCCTCTCCTCATAGGTTAATTTCTCCAATCCCCTTATTAGCTTTGTGGCCCTTCTCTGAACTTTTTCTAGTTCTGCAATATCTTTTTTAGCAATCGGTCCCCAGAACTGCACTCCAAACTCAAGGTGAGGTCTTACCAGGGCTTTATATAATGACAGAATTATGCTTTCCTCCCTTGAATCAATGCCTCTTTTAATACATGCTAGTATCTTATTAGCCTTTGAAGCAGCTGCCCTGCATTGTGCACTCATCTTAGCTTGTTATCTATTACTACTCCCAAATCCCTTTCCTCCTGTGTTTGGCTAAGTCTTGTACCATTTAAAAAATACGTAGCCTGCTTATTTTTACTTCCAAAATGTAGAACCTTGCATTTTTCCGTATTAAATCTCATTTTCCATTCACTTGCCCATAGTTCTAATTTTAGCAAATCCCTTTGTAAAGAGAGTTCGTCCTGCTCTGACCTAATGACCTTACTTAACTTAGTATCATCTGCAAAAATAGAGATGTTGCTATTTAATCCTTGCTCCAAGTCATTTATAAAAATATTAAAAAGAACAGGGCCCAGTACTGATCCCTGGGGGACGCCACTGATTACCTTTGTCCAATCTGAGTATAACCCATTTACTACTACTCGTTGCTCCCTATCTTTTATCCAGTTATTTATCCATGAGCTAACATTTTCAGCTATTCCCAGTCCCTTAATTTTGTGCATTAATCTCTCATGTGGCACTGTATCAAATGCCTTTGCAAAATCTAAGTATATCACATCAACTGATTCCCCTTTATCTATATTTCATGTACCTTTAACTTTAATTCACTTGCTATTGTTTGTTGAAAGCTAAACCTAGGGAGTCTCATATGCTAATTTCTAAGCCCTTGAAGACCACTTCTTATCTCAGTGCATTTTGAGTTTTTCACAGCTAGACAGCGCTAGTTCAAGTGTGGCATATAGATAACATTGTGCTCACTCCCGTGGAGTTAATTTCGGCACTAATTGGCTAAAATGCAAGTCTGTTAAAAGAACTTAAATAAGGGGGCAGTCTGCAGAGGCTTAGAAACAGGGTAAACACAGAGTATTAAAAAAAAGTGTATTAATATAACCGTGTTCGTTAAAAAACTGGGGAATGAGTAATAAAGGGATTATCTATTTTTTTAAACAATAAAAATTCTGGAGTAGACTGTCCCTTTAACCCCTTAACGACTGCAACGTACCCTTATGTCAATGGTTGTTAAGGGATTGTCTGGATGTAATAGCACGGGTGTTGCCGCAAGTGGCAAGACCACGTTATTAGACCCTCCCTCCCTCCTGAAGTCTTGCTAAAATAGCGCGGTCACCCCAATAGAAAGACTAGCGACGTACAGGGTATGTCGCTGGTCATTAAGGGGTTAAAGATAGTAGTGAAATTTGGATTCCAATGGCACTACTTACAGTCAAAAAAGGGTAACTGACGCTTTAATATTTTGGGGCCTGTATTTTCATTCTATTGTGGTTGTAGGTGCTGTGTATCAAGATTTTCAAGTTACTTATTCATTCAGCAAAATAAACTGAAGCAAGACATACCATTATAAGCACTCAAATGTTCCCTAATCTGTATGTTTTGTATCAACTTTATTGTTCATCATTAAAGGGACAGTCTACACCAGAATTTATTTATTATTTAAAAAGATAGAGAATCATTACCCATTCCTCAGTTTTGCATAACCAACACGGTTATATTAAGCTACATTTTACCTCTGTGATTACCTTGCATCTAATAGTGGTGAATTATTTGTGAGACAAATATATAGTACAATAATAAACACATTCCGTTACGATACGATGCACGCAAGCATACGTTATTTTACGATGTATCTTCTCCATCTCTTTGCCAAGTTGTACAGGAACGTTCTGCAGCTGGACAAGTTCATCCTGGAAATAAAACAAATCAGGTCAAGGGGTTGTGTTTGTCTGCTAGAAGCTATTAAATACATTATTTACATATCGGTGAGTTATCTTAATCTTGTGCTTTTTCTAGATTACTTGTAATTATAGTGATTTGTTAATCGCTCATTATACGCAGAGCTGCAAATACTATTTTCTACTTTTTTAAATGCATAATGGCTAAAGAAGATGTTATCGTCTGCACTATTTGGCAACAGTGTTTGCTACAATGGTGTCGATCAGAATCTAATCTAATGATTTTTTTCTACAAAATTCACCATAAAAGGGACATAAAACCCCAAAATATTCTCTTTCCAATTTATTTCTATTATATAATTTGCTTTGTTTTCTTGGTATTCTTTGTTGAAAATGATGCCTAGGTAGGCTCAGGAGCTAGGAGCTAGCTGCTGATTGGGGGTACACACATGCCTCATGTCATTTGCTTACTGATGTGTTCAGCAAGTTCCTAGTGGTGCATTGTTGTCCTTCAATAAAGGAAACCAAGAGAATGAAGCAAAATTTAAAATGTAAGTAAATTGGAAAGTTGGTTAAAATTACATGTTCTATCTGAATCAGGAAAGACCATTTTGGGGTTTCAAGTCCCTTTATAGTGAATTCACTATTCATTGTAGGCATTTTTGTAGATAAATCATTTGAAAACCTTTTCTAAAGAATAGTGATCAATCCCCAATGTTTTTAACAATGTCATACACTAAAAAACTAAAGAGCAGCGGTATTTGCAACAATGTATTACAAAGCGATTTTATTATCAGTGCAGTACAAAGCGATTTCATGATCAGTGCAGTACAAAGCGATTTCATGATCAGTGCAGTACATAGCGATTTCATGATCAGTGCAGTACAAAGCGATTTCATTATCAGTGCAGTACAAAGCGATTTCATGATCAGTGCAGTACAAAGCGATTTCATGATCAGTGCAGTACAAAGCGATTTCATGATCAGTGCAGTACAAAGCGATTTCATGATCAGTGCAGTACAAAGCGATTTCATGATCAGTGCAGTACAAAGCGATTTCATGATCAGTGCAGTACAAAGCGATTTCATGATCAGTGCAGTACAAAGAAATTTCATGATCAGTGCAGTACAAAGCGATTTCATGATCAGTGCATTACAAAGCAATTGCAGGATCAGTGCAGTACAAAGCAATTACATGATCAATGGTGTATAAAGCGATTTTATTGACAGTGTGCTACAAAGCAATTGCATAGTGCTACACAAAGCGATTTCGTGATCAGTGCACTACAAAGCGATTTCATGATAAAAAAAGAAAAGATTTACACTATTGAATAATAATCCAGCAATGTCCTTAAGTATTCACTTTTCTTCTTACCTAATACTGACCCCATTAACAATCATTTGAAAAAAAATAAATCTTTGTGATGATGTTCGCTTGTACAAGTAGCACTAGCTACTACTTTAACTTTGTTTCAATTTGAGCTGCTGTCCGTAGGGAATATCAGATGATGATATTTTCATTAATAAATTAATTCTAAATTACCCCATTAGCAAAGATCAGACAAAATATTAAGTGATAAAGGATTTGTCTGAAAAAAATATTTTGTCCTTGCACATTATTTTGCTGCCATTATGTTTAATTTGTTAATAGAAAGTTGCTCTATTAACAAAATAAACCTAATGGCAGCAAAATAATGTTAGCAAGCTGCTGCCAGGCGTAGGTGAATGTAGGAGGTTCCATCTAGAGCTACAGTAGGTGGGTTATATTGGGTAGGTGATTCTTGACTGCAATAAAGGTAGGGCTTTGCACAATGGGGAATGATAATCTTTCCAAAGCACATCTTACAAACTGAGCACATTTTTTTTTATCTTGTGGAGTTTTCACTATGGACGGAATCTGCTGGTTACAACATTTAAGGTGTACTTTTATCAGACAGATTATGCTAGGGTTGGGTTTAGCTAGTATTTGTGTGTATTAGGGCACTGCGGCCTGAAGATTTGAAAAGTGTACGCAGAGGAAGTGCTGAACTATCTGGAACAAGAGAATCAAAAGCAGCAATAACAATTTGCTTCTAATTTTGCCATCTGCCATTGCAGCAGAATGTTGTCCCTGCTGTGGTTTATAGTAAAAATACCACAGACTGTAAAGTCTAACAAGTGCGTGTTTTTGCTTTTGTGAATTTTTAAACAGGTTTAAACACTATTAAATATTTATCTTTCCACCAGACAGTATTGTTTTTCTATGTTTAATTATAGTTATTTTTATATGTGGATCACTGTTTATCTGTACGCCATTCCTGATTATATTTAAAGATAAACTAGTCTATTTTTATTTCAAAAAGCAAATATTATAAAATTATACTACGACCGATAAAAATACTTAGTTACATACTTTCTCTACATGAAACCTAGGTGTGCATTGGGTTTCCTTATGGATGATCTCTATGGCCTCTATTTATCAAGCTGTCAACCGCAAATACGCTGGAATTCCGCAGCGTATTTGTGGCGAGCCTGATTCGCCGTAGTTATCAAACTTTACAGACCGGCAAAAGTAGAATACGATCCGCCGTACTCAGTCCGACACAGATCGATGGTTATGTCACTAGAGATGTTCCGAATGCAAGTTCGGCACAATCTGACTATGCAATCAGCCAATAGGATTGAGCTCACATTCTATTGGCTATTCCAATCAGCCAATAGAATGCAAGCTCAATCCTATTGGCTGATTGGATCAGCCAATAGGATTGAACTTCAATCCTATTGGCTGATTGCATCAGCCAATAGGATTTTTCCTACCTTAATTCCGATTGGCTGATAGAATTCTATCAGCCAATGGGAATTCAAGGGACGCCATCTTGGATGACATCATTTAAAGGAATATTCATTCGTCGGGTAGTCGTCGGTCTGGATGGATGCTCTGCGTCGGATGTCTTCAAGATGGAGCCGCTCCTCGCTGTATAGATGAAGATAGAAGATGCCGCCTGGATGAAGACTTCTGCCTGTCTGGAGGTCCTCTTCTGCCCAGATCGGATGAAGACTTCTGCCCCTCTGGAGGACCACTTGTGCCCGGCTGGGTGAAGACGTCTCAAGGTAGGGTGATCTTCAAGGGGGTAGTGTTAGGTTTTATTAAGGGGGAATTGGGTGGGTTTTAGAGTAGGGTTGGGTGTGTGGGTGGTGGGTTGTAATGTTGGGGGGGTATTGTCTTTTTTTTTTACAGGTAATAGAGCTGATTACTTTGGGGCAATGCCCCGCCAAAAGGCCCTTTTAAGGGCTATTTGTAATTTAGTGTAGGGTAGGGATTTTTTTTTATTTTGGGGGGCTTTTTTATTTTATTAGGGGGATTAGATTAGGTGTAGTTAGTTTAAAAAGCTTGTAATTATTTTATTATTTTCTGTAATTTAGTGGGGGGGGGTTTTGTACTTTAGTTAATTTTATTTAATTGTAATTAATTTATTTTAATTTAGGTAATTAATTTAATGATAGTGTAGTGTTAGGTGTAATTGTAACTTAGGTTAGGGTTTATTTTACAGGTACTGTTGTATTTATTTTAGCTAGGTAGTTATTAAATAGTTAATATCTATTTAATAACTATTCTACCTAGTTAAAATAAATACAAACTTGCCTGTAAAATAAAAATAAACCCTAAGATAGCTACAATGTAGCTATTAGTTATATTGTAGCTATCTTAGGGTTTATTTTATAGGTAAGTATTTAGTTTTAAATAGGAATAATTTAGTTAATGATAGGAATATTTATTTAGATTAATTTAAATTATCTTTAAGTTAGGGGGTGTTAGGGTTAGACTTAGGTTTAGGGGTTACTACATTTAATTTAGGTGGCGGCGGTGTAGGGGGGTCAGATTAGGGGTTAATAAATTTAATGTAGGTGGTGGCAGTGTAGGGGGGTCAGATTAGGGGTTAATACATTTAATGTAGGTGGCGGCGGGGTCCGTGAGCGGCGGTTTAGGGGTTAAACATTTTATTTTGTTGCGGCGGGGTCCGGGAGCGGCGGTTTAGGGGTTTACACGATGTTAGGCGATCTTAGGCAAGCGTATTGGTGCCGGCGAATGCTAGAAAGTCAACAGCTTGGATAACTAGAGGCCTATGTATTCTACAAATGGCATTTGCCCTGTATTGACAGGTTAGTTATAGTTCTAGTCCTACTTGGATACTTTAGAGGGTGCGGGGGGAAGGGCGCGGGTGCGGGGGGGGCACGGGTGGGAGGGGGCACGGGGGGGGGCATAATTTTATTGCAGGGGGCTGGGAGAATCATATTTTTGTTGGGGGCATCATTTTATTGCAGGGGGCTGGGGCATAATTTTATTGCTGTGAGCATCATTTTATTGCAGGGGGTCTGGGGGCATAATTTATTGCAGGGGACTGGGGGCTTCATTTTCTTGCAGGGGGCATAATTTATTGCAGTTGGGCTCGGGGCATCATTGTATTGCTGGGAGCATCATTTTATTGCAGGGGGTCTGGGGGCATTATATTTTTGTTTGGGGCATCATTTTATTGCAGGATGCTGGGGGCATTATTTTATTGCTGGGGGCATCATTTTATTGCAGGGGTGCTGGGGGCATCATTTTATTGTTGGGGGCATCATTTTATTGCAGCAGGGCTGGGGACATCATTTTATTGCAGGGGGGCTGGGGCATCATTTATGGCTAGGGGCATCATTTTATTGCAGGGGGGCTGGGGGAATTATTTATTGCTGGGGGCATTATTTATTACAGGGGGGCTGAGGGCATAATTTATGGTTGGGGCATCATTTTATTGCAGGGGGGCTGGGAGCATCATTTTATTGCAGGGGCCCCTTACTTACTACATGTTTCATGCTAGTTCAGTAAATCTATAATCCCTTCTATAATTTAAAGTGACAAATGAGGCGCAAAAGTGACCTCACCTGTTGTAAAAGGAAGCAAAGTTGTTAATCATTTTTTTTATTCCATAATATTACTGCTAAGGTCCAAGAGTGACCGTTACAATTGCTAGATCTCCTTTTCCTAGTTCCATCAGGTTAATTTGGTCCAAGATTGACCTTCTGAGTCTTGAGGGGAATTTATAATAGAAAAATTAGGTTTCTTTTATATCTGCCCATTCTTATTGGTAATACATGTGCCTCCTACTGTTACTGACATTGTTTTACTTTGTGCATTTTACTTGTAGGTTCTATCTATCAGATGGTTATATCCTCTGCCTGAAATTATCCTCTTTCAATTCACTGGGATATAGTACCTGTTTTTTTCATGTGTGTCATTGAGATGCAGATTATTGACTTAAGGCTTTTGTTGCTTGGTTTCATGTCTTGTGCATTTGTGTGCAAAGTTATGCAAGGGCAGTTTGTGTGTGCTCCATTGAGCAGAGCTGCATGCTATGTATTTTTCAGCTTCTCATACTCATAATAGGAAACTAGAAGTGAAGTTGTGACACCTCTTACCATGGTAAATTATTTTTCTTTTTACAGCACAGTAGTGAGTAGAGAAGAGATTGTGTATCATTCTAATTGCTAAGTAACTGGCACTGTGCCACAGAGTTGTGTTTCTCAACCACGGTTCTCGAGTACACCCAACAGGCCAGGTTTTCATTCTAGCTGAACCAGTGCACAAGTAAAGTAATCAGCTGACCAGTAACACCAAATTTACTAACTTCCTCTCACCCATCAGCTAATTATTTCACCTGTGCACTGATTCAGCTATAATGAAAACCTGCCCTGTTGGGGGTTCTTGAGGTCTGTGATTGAGAAACAATGCTTTAGTTTAATTTAAGCTACCTCTATTGGGTTCATATATGTGTTTCTCTGGTGTAACATAGCCGGTGCCTCACCAGCCTCTAAGATCTGCTAAGCCTGAGCATTGTTGTTTCTTAAAAACTCAGGCACAAAATCATTCCAGTTTCTACCATGGATCCTTTACCACAGCATTGATAAAATTGTAGATTGCTAACTTCCCATAGATCTATTAGTACAGGGCTGCCCAACATATGACCTGGTACCCTCAAAGTATTATAATGCACCACTCAGCAGAAAACAGAGCATCAGTAATTTGTTATTGAAAAAGTTCTATGTTTTATCATTAAGTAATGATGTATGTGCATTAGTTCCAAGTTTTGTAAATGTTATTGTATATATATATATATCTATATATATATATATATATATATATATATAAAGTTCATTAATATTTACTGATTTCCAAAGTCCTTTTAAACTAAACTATTATTTTATTTAGAAGAGTTATTTGTAGCATGAGTACAATAATAATGTGCCAACCAGCCAAACCCACCGCTAGTGTCCAGCCCCATACCAGAAAATAAATAAAATAAATGTGTGCCTCTTTATTAGAAGCTCACAAAATTATTGTGTGATTTAACTATTTCCCTGAAGCCAGTAGCCTTGATCACATGATAAAAATAAATGTGTAAATATATTTAGCACTAGTGCAATGTAAGTTTTAAACACATATTTTATTTATTTGATTTGGATGAGTAGTATTTTCTGTCTTGACACACGTGCAACCCCACACACATTTATATATATATATATATATATATATATATATATATATATATATATATATATATATATATATATATATATATATATACACACAAACACACTGGCGTTCAAACGTTTGAGGTAACTTAGTACCTGATATTCAAAGATTCTCAAACTTGGAGAGAAATTGTAGTTAAGACTTCACAAAGACTGAACTCACTGAATTTTCAAAAGAAAAAGGGGCTGACCTTTCCAGCACGGCAAAATCTTTCTCATTTACTGTATGTATGTGAAGCAGAGACAAGCCCAGTGCAATACAGCACTGCATGATATGAGAGTTCTGTTATACTTGCACATTGTGTATTGTATTTTATATTACTATACTTTTCAGGTAGGGTCCTTTAGTATTATTGAATTCATGCTTTGCACTTTAAATATTGATCTAGCAGTGATTTTACACATTCTGGTTATTCTTAGAAAATGTATGTGTTACTTTAATAACTTTGGATCATACTTTGAATATTTCTGTGTATCTTTTACAAATTACATTGCACTTTGTATTTCTCCATTGTAAACTGACAGTTTCCGAAAGTGAGAGGGACAGTGCAGTTCCCTGGGCTGAACAGGGGTGTTTCCAGTGTATATCTGAAGCTCTACCAAAAGTCTTGTGATATTTTATAAGCATTTATAAAAGCTGATCTCACTGATTTGTCTCGCCAGTTGTATGCAGTTGATGTTTGCTCATACACTTATTTTAACTAACAGAAAAGTAATATATACTAAAATATAGACAAAAACAAGTTAAATTGTATTGAAAACATTTCTGTTTAATTTGGAATTGATGCAAACGGAGCCTTCAGTCAGTTAGTATTATGTCTGTCATGGAGTGGCCAGCACAGTTACTAGATCTCATCTCTATTGAGCTATTATGGGAGCAGTTTGACTGTATGGTACATAAGAAGTGCCTATCAAGCCAATCAAACTTGTGGGGTTGCTTCAGGAAGCATGGGGTAAAATTTCTTCAGACAAACTGAAAACTAGAATGTCAAAGGTCTGCAAGGCTGTAAATGCTGCTCATGGAGAATTCTTTGACAAAAACAAAGTTTGAAGGACACAATTTTTATTTCACTTAAAATTAATTATTGTTAACCTCGTTAATGACTATATTTCCTATTCAAACTAATTTAATGTATGTTTTCATGCAAATAAGGAAATGTCTAAGTGACCCCAAAATATTGTCCATGTGTGTATGTGTGTATATATATATATATATATATATATATACACACATATACACACACACACATATACACACACGCATTCTCACACACATACACATACTCACATGTGCAATGCCCACCAGTTTAAAATAAATACAAATAATAAAATGCTATTGTAATGTGAGACTGTGAGATTACAATTTTTTTCTCAGGATATACTATTATTTTTTTTCCAGGATGAGGGGGGTTGATTTAAAATAATAATAAAAAAAATATTATAAAAAAAACATATTTCATAAAATCTTCTTAAAGTGAAAGTAAATCCTAGCGTTTTAAAAACGCTAGGATTTACTATTGAAACAAATAAAGGGCACTTTCATTCATGAAGTATAAGATACTTCATGTAGAAAGCTCCTTTATTTGATTGAATCGATCGCCGCTCTTAGCTCCTACAGCAGCCCACAGCTAAAAAAAAAATTGGCTAAGAGGTGACGTTTACACCTCTTAGCCAATAGCCGTGCGGTAAATACGGCTTGGCGCCCATGGGAGCCAGATTTACCGCACGGCTAAATACCTGAGGGGCGGGGTTTATTTCAAGGGGTGGGGTCAAGAGCCCCACCTACTTCAAAATTTATCAGCTGCCACTGCACATACATACACACATATATATATATATTTATATATACACACATGCAAACACACTAACAAATCCCACAAACAAGCAGATCATAATTAAAATATAGGCTCCTTTATTGTATATATAAAAAATTTAATAAAATGCATTCTAAAGTTTTCTTACTTTTATAGTTTCCTGTTGTTCTAGTGTAATTTCCATCTCCTTCTGTTCTTTTTGAATCTGTTTTTCTGTTGATGCCAGATCTTCCTTCAATGCTCTAATTTCCAGCTTCCTCTGAGTATTTTCTTTTCGAAGTTCCTCAGAACTTTCTTTTAGCAATTTGGTCTTTTTTTCAAACTCCTTAGAGAAATACAAAAAAATTAATGTTGATCCATTCAATATCAAATTACAAGGCAGTGTATCTGAATTTGACATATATTATTATTCTTTAGAAAAACTTTCCGGAACTTTTTTTTCTTCAAAATTGACTTTAGGGTTTTTTAGATAAATGTTTTGGAAACAATTAGATTCAAGTAGGCCCATCATACCTCCATATCAGCAGGTTAAAATTAAGTTTTAACTTAACTTTCAAACATAACAATTATACATTTAAAGGGACATAAAACCAAATATTTTTATTTCATGATTAAGCTAGAGCATACAATTTATAACAACTTTCCAATTTACTTATTTATTATAATCAACTTTGCTTCATTTTCTTAGTATCCTTTGTGGAAGGAGCAGAAGTGCACTTCTCAGATCTAGCTGAACACATCTGGTGAGCCAATGAAATTAGGCATTTTTGTGTAGCTGTCAGTAGCTAGCTCCCAGTAGTGTTTTGCTGTTCCTGAGCCTACCTAGATATGCTTTTCAACAAGGTATAGCAAGAAAATAAAGAAAACTAGTAAACAGAAGTAAACTGGAACGTTGTTTAAAATCGCATGTTCTATCTAAATCGTGAAAGCTTACTATTGACTTTACTGACCTTTAAACAATCTAATTCTATTGTAAAAAACATGTTACAATACATACTAATATTTTTGATACAGTATTTGCATACCACATACATGCATAACCTACTGCAACAAAACTTAATTACATGCAAGTTATAACAAACAAATATATATAAGAAATATATTAAAAAAACATGTTTTTATTTGTAATGTTAAGATGTATCCAATATTTTAGAATTAGATACTTTATTCCCACTCAATTTTGTATAAAGTTAGTGAATAGTGACAAAAAAAAATATCTTTTGATTTACAATTACTATTTCTGTCAATCAATCACTACATTTTGGGTCATATGCCTCTGTTATCAGTAAAGCTAAAATAGTACAAGAAAGTGATTTTTGCTTTTTATGAATTGTTTTTTTAGCATCTGTGTATTTTTGTAAACTGAGACTGTTTTCTGAAAAGATGTGAACTGGTAAAGAGAACATATCTTGGCTCACCATTGTAGCACTCACAAATGAAGACTTGCAGAAATTGGAGCCTGACAAAAAATGTAAATCTCTATCCCTGTTGACGGAATCACCATTTCCCCATCGCCCCAAGTCCGCTGCCTCGGAGTTACACTTGACTCAAATCTATCCTTCACCCCCCATATCCAATCGCTTTCTACATCCTGCCGCAACCATCTACGCAACATTTCCAAGATTCGACCTTTTCTGAGCGCTAACACCACAAAGCAAATAATCCACTCCCTTGTTATGTCCCGACTTGACTACTGCAATAACCTACTTACTGGCCTTCCTCTTTCCCGCCTCTCCCCCCTTCAATCCATCCTAAATGCCTCTGCCAGGCTGATCCACCTTTCCCGTCGATCTGTATCTGCTGCACTCTCTGTGAGTCCCTTCATTGGCTCCCCATACACAGCAGAATTAAATTCAAAATACTCACCCTTGAATACAAAGCGCTCACCAACTCCGCTCCCCTCTACCTATCCTCTCTAATACACAAGTATACTCCAGCCTGCCAACTAAGATCCAACAATTACCTGCTCCTTGCTTCTGCGACTATCACCTCCTCTCATGCTAGACTGCAGGACTTCTGTCGTGCAGCACCTACCCTCTGGAACACTCTCCCTCGTGCTGTCAGGCTTTGCCCTAATCTTTCTTCCTTTAAATGCTCTCTGTAGACTTTTCTGTTCAGAGAAGCCTACCACCCAACTCAATAATATTCCTTTTACCTAACAACATTTCCCTCCTCTAACTCTGCATTAACATCTTTCTCAATCTTGCAGTCCTCACCTCATGTTTCTCAACCTCCTACCCTTCTAGATTGTACGTTCCCACAGGAATAGGGCCCTCAGTTCCTCCTGTATGTGTTTGTAAATTCTGTCCTGTCTCTTAGTCTTAGAAGTTTTATACTATTGTTTTATTTAAATGAATTGTATCCATGGACAGCGCTGCGGAATATGATGGCGCTTCATAAATAAAGTACAGTATAATAATAAAATAATAATAAAACTGATTTTCAGGGAATCATAATACTCATCACCTACCTGCAACCTACCATATTTTGTCCCACCAGCTTTATATCTAAAAAGAAGCCTGGATATAGTTATCTATGTACTTGACCTATACTAGTAAATATTTTCTTTGATAAATGAATCTATATTAGCAATGAGACAGACAAATATGGAAACGTGGGGATTGATATACTTGCCCCGCTATATTTAAAATGTTCATAATCTACAAACTACTCTGTTTGCTACTGTTTAAAGTGCTCAATATCATTCTAATCCATATTTTCAATAGCCAGGAGACTTAAAGCACTGCCTAATATAAGTAATTTAAATAAAATCACTATTTTCTTTAAGCAAAACTATACATTAATTTACATCAGACCTTTTATATACTATTGTTAAAATTGCAACCTTCAATTTAATGTAGGTGAACTAAAATATATAAAGGTGCAAAGCCATATATTCTTAAAGGGATAGGAAACCCAAAAAATGTCTTTCATGATTCAGATAGAGAAAGCAATTTTAAATAACTTTTGAATTTACTTCTATTTTTTTTTGGTATCTTTTGTTGAAAAGCAAGGACATATGCTTAGGAGACGGCCTATTTCTGGAGCACTATATAGCTGCAGCACTATTTACTGCCATGTAGTTATCCAGATGTCTACCTAGGTATTTCTTCAACACAGAATATCATAGGAACTAAGGAAATTTAATAATAGAAGTTAACTGGAATTTTTTTTTTTTAAATGTTATGCTCTGAATCACAAACATTTATTTTTTGGGTTTCATATCTCTTTACTAATAATACAAAATATTATGTATTATTTGGTCTAGCAGCAGTCACATGGTTATATGTGTTTTTGTATTCTAGCATAAATCATTTTTATGATTTTATCTATGTGAGACAAACTGGACAAAATCTTTTAGGGCCATGTGAAGAGAATATAACTTGGCAACAACACATGGTCTGGATATAACAACACTGTTAAACATGTTTTATGGCTCCAATTCATTAACTATTATTTTTGTAGAGAAAAATTGGCAACATAAAATGTGTTAAAGGATCCATAGGACTTAATGACTACACTTGGAAGCTACTGTCTCTACACATTTACACATGAAGACTTTAAGAAATTACAGTTGTGAGCTTTTGACTTAAATGCATTGCTAATAGAAGGTTATGTTAAAGTATATGCTATATAATAATTACATTTAATAAACTAATATTATATACTCACTGCAACTTTTGGGACTCTTTCATATTCTCTCTCTAGAAGTCTTTTCTCCTCTTGTAAGCTGCAAGATAAGGAGAGGACATTAATAAACGGGAGAACATATTTTCCAAAAGTATATAATGTCTATTTACATTATACACAAGTTTTAAAACCACTTAAACCATTCACACATTTAAAAAAATGTCACGACATGTGGCGCTATTCATCCTATATACTCAGATGAGGATGGGCAATTTAAGCATCTTTGCCCGGTTGTTGGACTCTGCTCCTCGATGTGCTTTGCTCTGTTCTTCATTTGAAATCCTGTTGCTGATGGTATTTCAGTTTTGGACCCAGGCGCTGGGTATTGAGGTAGTATATACAAGGAGTAAGTCTCAAGATGTGACTCACAAAGAACGAGGATGCGCACAGTAAAGCTTGAGTAAGGCAACAGTCAATTACAAGGAGTAATTCAAGAGAATGGATGTGCTAGGCTTGGGGAAGTATCAGTTCAGTCAATAGTAGAAACAAGGATTACCCAGATGATGTCAAACAGGCAAAGGTCATATACAACAAAGATGGCCACGGACCCAGTGAAAATATAGGGAGAATGTAAAACAAAAATAATGTAATATGTTGTCAAAAAGCATGGAAGGTACCCCCCAAAAAAATGATAGGGCTAAAAAGAAAACAAACTTTTGCACTGCAATATCTATATTGTATATCTTATCAAATATCATATCATAGTACATATAAACAAATAAAACAAAGGGCCTTATCGGTACAAAAACAAATGTTGCATTCCAGGGTGTATGAACACATTTTAGAAATGTTATAAGCTGATACAAACATATAAAATTGTATTTAAAGAAACTGCAGAAATAAATACAGACACAGTAACATAAACATTGGATGTTTCCCGAGGAGCAGAAGAAAATTCGATAATAGAGAAGCATGTTTATTCCCACTAATGTATTACATGGGTAAGAATAGTGTGCAAATAGGCAGAAGATACACTAATAATGTATAAACTGGTGAAGCTGGAGAGGCCAGTGATGCAGGAAAGGCTAGAGAGACCTTTAAGTGAAATCTGTGCACTGTAGATCTCTCGCTGGCTTTTCTGCTATTATACTTTTTCGAATATCTGAAAATATTAAAAACAATAAGCTCCTATTATTTAAAGTGATGGTAAACTCTCCCCTTTATAAAAACAGATCAGGAGTGCTAGTGATATTTTAGATGTAGTTTCATTTATCAGTTGTAATGAAGATGCGCTATAACTTACTTTAAAATATAGATATGAAATTCAAATATCCCACACTCTGCCTCCCACTTCAAAAGTCAGTTCTTCTGTGAGCTAACTGTCTGAATTGTTCTCCAATCAGCGCTCTAGCTACAACAAAAGTACCTTAATGGGACAGTATACACAAAAACAAATATGGGCTAATTTAATAAAGCTTTTGGTTTATATAAAGTTTGCAATTTATATGCAATAATTATTTTGCTTCTAAGTAGTGAAAAATGAGTAATATATAGACACAATTGTCCTACACACTAGTTAGAGAGCTAGAGTTTTTTTCCTCACTCCCTAACTAGAGTGTTTACAGACAGCCCTCCTGTTGGAGCGATCTGTGCAATGAGCTTTGTGCAGTACTATGTGCAAATCAGCCCCAATTACGGACTTTTATCACCTTTTGTCAGATTTTGTTTTCTGTGCAACCCAGAAATCACTACTTTATACGAGTTTGGACTGTTATTTCACTTCTTTCTGTTGAATCACAGTTATGGGCTCACCAACTCATTGTCACTCACAGTCCGATCCTTGAGTCTTGGGATCAATTCTTGCAAAGCCTTGAGTCACAATATGAAGACCCCTACAACGGATCCACTGCACAAGCTAAGATATGTACCCATAAATAGCGAAGAGATGTGAAAGAATATATAATATAGTTTCATCACTTTGCCACTTTAACAGCTTGGAATGAAGCTGCATCCCTGTATCAATTCCGATTGGGGCTATTTGATATTCTGAAAGATGAACTGGCACGAGTAGGGGTCCCTTATGGAGAGGTGCATGAAAAAGGCTGCTGCTTATAGTCCTCCTAAAAAGCAGTTTGTTCTTGCTCTGCCTCCCTCTTCACCAGCTGTCCCTACTGAAGAACACAAGCAAACAGGAGGTGTCCGGGGTCCCCTCTCTGAAGCCAAAAAGCAAAGAAGAAGGTCTTAAATTTCTGGTTGTACTGCTGAAAACCTGGACATATCGTTCGAGTGTGCATTGCCAAGACCAAGACTTCTAGGGGTAAGTAGCCTCTTCCCCTCCTATTTCCTGATCAAATGCCTAGATATTGCAAAGCTCATTTGTCCACTCTTGTTGCAGTGGGAAAACAACTCTGTCAGTCTACCTGCCATGATTGATTCTGTGGCCAGTGGATGTTTTCGGGAATCCAAAACTGCAGATCCTCAGTGTCACTAAAGAAAAGCCAATTCACATACAGCTCATCAATGGGTCACTGTTAAATACTGGTCCAATCACAAAAGAGACTATTTCTTTATTGATCACAATTGAGCCTGGGCATCAAGAGATTTTTTTGATTTAGTAACTTCACCAATCTTTTCTTTAGTGCTTGGCCTCCCCGGTTACAAAGGCATAATCTGTATCTTCATCCCTGTCTAAAGACCCATATTAATGCTACCCTCCAACCATAGACTCCAGTAACCTCTTGTTCAAATACAAGAGACATATCAATATTTTCAAGATGTCTTTGAAAAGACAGGAGATGATACTCTTCCTCATAGGAATTGACTTCAACTGCATCAAGCCACTAGCAGAAACATTGAGTGCTAACATTTTTTACAAAAAGGGATTATTGTCAGCAAAAAAGATACATCAGGGACTTAAATGCCATCACAGTAAAGAATAAATACCCACTACCACTTATTCTAGAACTCATGGATCCACTCAGATCAGCAGTTACCTTCAGTAAAATTGATTTAAGAGGTGCCTACAATCTAGTGAGAGTATGTAAAGGAGATGAGTGAAAAACTGCCTTTCGTTCCCGTTATGTATGTGTGTATGTATTGTGTACTTGTAAAGCGCAGCTACTCACCCGTAAGGGTCTCAAGGCACTGCTCATTTTATCGACCTCGGAAGGATGAAAGGCTGAGTGGACCTCGCCAGGGATCAAACCTGCAACCCTTGGGTAGCTACAGAACTCAGCCACAGTGCCTTAGCATGCTGAGCTATCGGTCCGGCTATGAGTATACTGTGATGCCCTTTGGTCTGTGCAATGCCCCTGCTACCTTGCAGAAGTTTGTAAATTACATTTTTTGTGATATCCAGCAGTATGGGAAGGATCATAAGCCACCAAAGCCATGGCCCCAGTCCCACAGTTAGTAGAAGAAGTGCGAGGGCAGGGAGTGAGGCTACACCACAGTAAGAGGCTGAGCTCAGGTCTGGGGTTCAAGTAATGCACAATAGCACAGCTCTACCGACAAAGTACAGGGAAACAAACAACAGAGACATTTCTTAGGGACAGCTCCGATCTATGGGTCTTCCAGCCCAACCACCTTATTTCCGGCACAGGCATAACATTGTCCCGCTCGTCCTGCACAAAGAGCAAACTGCATTAAGATGTAGTCCAATAAAATTAAATTGATTATAAATGCAGTTATGTTGCAAGGGTAGAAATTGCTTCAATTAAAAAAATAAAATTATATATATATATATAATTATATATATATATATATATATATATATATATAGTTTGTGAATTGTTTACCGTGCAAACTGGAAAATGACATGCACAACGGAGCACACAGCAATCAACTGCTACGCTATGCTGTGTTTTTAACCTCAGGCTAACATTCATTTCTTCCCTGGCAATACATGCAGCAGTATCATTAGGCTCAGATCTGGGCTGGCAGTCGGTGGCAGGCGAATTTATAGGATTCCATACAGATTTCCCCCATCCATCAGTGTCTTTCCCCTCCGCAGTTCACATTCATGTGGCCTAAAAAAGATCCAGCCTCACCGCTTTAAATTTTCAATGCTTCTGGCAGAAGCTGGCAAGGTATGTGGGGGCACCTATGTGTGCCTTGGGGCTCCAAACCAGGATGCCAGGGCCTAATATTAAGGCGCCAGTGGTGCCCTGGCACCTGGGTTTGTCGAGCCCTGAATAAAACCATAGATAAAAAACACAAAATTAAACACAGCATAAATGTTAAAATAATTCCATACATAACTTCATTTGACTATATTTAAAGGGACATTAATATAATTGTTTTTTTATGAATAAGAAATTATTCACTGCACTGCAAAAGAAATGCATGCAAAATAAATGTTTGAACACATTTAAAACAGTAATTGTGTTAGAAAAATATGCTTTGTTTTGTAGCACTGTGCCACACTCCTTGAGAAGCTTCTTAAATGTTGCCTTACACTCTTTGCTGTGGCCAATTAGGAACAGCTATGAACAAGCTGCTGCACATATCAACCAATAAATGTGCAGCATGTAGCAGTGTCAGTTTTTTACATTCCATGGAATACACTCCAGCTTTTCTGGTTGGAAACTACAATTTAAAGAAAGTGCATTGCAAATTTTTAAAAAAATCCCAACATTTTATGGTAAATAAAATTTTGAGTTTAATCTCCCTTTATTTATCATCTATTTGGTTTCTTAAATAATATGATATTATTATTGCCTACAGATCTGTCACTTACATACCAAATATTTTCTCTTCTATTCTTAGTTGAAAGCTAAACCTAGGAGGTTCATATGCTAATTTCTTAGACCTTGAAGACTGCCTCTAATCTGAATTCATTTTGACCACTAGAAGGCATTAGTTCATGTGTTTCATATAGATAACATTGAGCTCATGAACGTTAAGTTACCTAGGAGTGAGCACTGATTGGCTAAAATGCAAGTCTGTCAAAAGAACTGAAATAAGGGGGCAGTTTGCAGAAGCATAGATACAAGGTAATCACAGAAGTAAAAAGTGTATTTCTATAACAGTGTTGGTTATGCAAAACTGGGGAATGGGTAAAAAAGGGATTATCTTTCTTTTTAAACAACAAAAATTCTGGTGTTGACTGTCCCTTTAAAGTAAAGTCACAAAAGTTAGAACAATTGTATATATGAATATTATAAATATCAGGTTTCTTCTAAATGTAAAGTTACCAGCTGTCCTTAATGTGCAAAGCAGTGCATTTTTTACATGTCTAGTACTCTACAGAGACAAATAATGTAACTACAGGGGTTTTTAGGGGTCTCAATTGAGATACCTCTAGGGGCACATTAATTTCACTACAGGGGGGTCTGGTGGTGCTAGGGATCCAACTGCATTATATCTGGACCCTTTTTTTCCCCCCCAGTCAGCAAAACTGTGCTCACGGTGAAAGGAAAATGTTGGAATTTGCCTTTACAAATATAATTATTATCATTATTATTATCAGGTATTTGTAGAGTGCCAACAGATTCCGCAGCACTATAAACAAAGGGTAAACGAGATATCATTTACAGGGATCAAATGGGTAGAGGGCCCTGCCAAGAGTTGCGCTGTTGTAGTCGGTTCCTATGAAGGTGAACTACAAACAGCTGGGCTCATAGGCTTACATGCTAAGGGGTTCAAGGGGATAGCAGTAGAGATAGGAAAGTTAGTGTAAGTTGTATGGATCCCTGAATAGTAGAGTCTTTAGGGAGCACTTGAATTCTTCAAAACTAGGGGAGAGTCTTGTAGAGCGAGGCAGAGAGTAATCAAAGTGGAAGAGAGTAGGAGATCATGAGCGGAGCTAATGGGACAGGAGGGAGGAGGAGTATCTGGAGACAAGGTCTGAGATGTAGGGGGGAGCAGTGCAGTTGAGGGCTTTGTATGTCAGAATGAGAATTGTGTGTTTAATCCTGGAGGCAAGAGGAATCCAGTGAAGGGATTGTCAGGGAGGTGCAGAAGATGAAGAGCGGCGTGTAAGGAAGATGAGCCTGGCAGAGGCATTCATTATGGATTGTAAAGTAGCAAGGCGGCATCTAGGGAGACCAGAGGGGATGGAGTTGCAGTAGTCAAGGAGGGAAACAATGAGAGAGTGGATTAAAAGCTTAGTTGTGCATTGTGTAAGGAAATGTCTAATTTGAGAGATGTTTTTAAGGTGGAAGCGGCAGGTTTTAGCCAAGGACTGAATGTGAGGAGTGAAAGAAAGATCTGAGTCAAGTTTGACCCCAAGATATCGGGCATGTGGGGTAGGGGTAATGATGGATTTATCAACAGTTATAGAGAAATGAGGGGTGGAGATTTTGGAAGAAGGGGGGAAAATAAGGAGCTCAGTTTTGGAGATATTTAACTTGAGGTAGTGAGAGCACATCCAAGATGAGATTTGAGAGAAACAGTTAGTGACCCCGGTTAGCAAGGAAGGAGATAGGTCTGGTGCAGAGAGGTAGATTTGGGTGTCATCGGCATAAAAATGAAATTGAAACCCGTGGGACTTTATTAAGGAACCAAATGATGACGTGTAGATTGAGATGAGAAGGGGACCGAGGACAGATCCTTGTGGTGCCCCAACAGAAAGAGGTAACGGGGCAGAGGATGCCCCACAGAAGGCTACACTAAAGGTACAGTTAGACAGATAGGAAGAGAACCACGAGAGAGCTGTGTTGCAGATGCCAAAGGTTTGGAGGGTTTGGAGCAAAAGAGGGTGGTCAACAGTATCAAAGGCTGCAGACAGATCAAGGACGATAAGCAGAGAGAAGTGGCCTTTGGATTTTTCTGTAAGTAGGTCGTTGGCAACCTTAACAATTGCTGTCTCTGTGGAGTGAAGGGGCGAAATCCAGATTGCAGTGGGTCAAGGAGGGAGTTCAATGTAAGGAAATGTGAAAGATGCGCATATACTAGCTTTTCAAGAAGCTTTGAGGCAAGAGGGAGTAGGGAAATAGGGGGTAGTTGGATGGGGAGGTTGGATCGAGAGAAGGTTTTTTGAGGATAGATGTGACCAGTGCATGTTTAAGAGATGAGGGAAATATAACAGTGCTGAGGGAGAGGTTGAAGATGTGTGTGAGTGTAGGGGTAAGAGTAGAAGAGAGGGAGGGGAGAAGCTGTGAGGGTATGGGGTCAAGGGGACAGGTAGTGAGGTGAGAGGACAATATAAGGGCAGAAACTTCTTCCTCTGTAACAGGGGCAAAAGAGCTGAATTTATGGCTATGTGGGTTTTGGATGATTGTGAGCTTTTGAGGGGGTGGGAGACCAGTAGTATGTTGAGAGCTGATTTAATTTCTGATGGAATCGATTTTGCTGTTGAAGTAGCTGGCAAAATCTTGAGCTGATAGAGAAGTTGTAGGAGGTGGGGGTGAGCGGAGAAGAGTATTGAACGTGGAGAACAGACGTTTTGGGATTGAAGAAAGAGCAGAGATAAGAGTAGAGAAGTAGTGTTGCTTACATAGATTAAGGGCAGAATAGTACAAGTTCAAGATGAACTTATAGTGAAGAAAGTCAGCTGAACTCCGAGATTTTCTCCAGTGTGGCTCAGCAGTACGGGAACATCTGCGTAGGTACTGTGTCAAAAGGAGTATGTCAGGGCTGAGGATGAGTGTATGATTTCCGAGCTATGGTAGGTGGGGCCAAATTGTCAAGAATCAATGTAAGGGCAGGGCTTCCAAAATGGCTGTCACAGTGTGTTTGTACAAAAAAACCACCACCATATTTGTACAGGATGTTTGTATGACTGTTCATATCTTCTGATGGGGACAAACCAAGGGGGAAGGACAACTCATAATGACAGAAAAGCAGCTCCTCTTGCTCCTATGTGTTTTCTGGCTCAGGTTATGCTGATTTCCAGTAAGGGCACTATTGAAATGAGGGCCCTATCACAGCCTTTGCCTGAGGCCCACTGAGGGTTAGTTACTGTATGCCCCTGACACAGAGTAAGAAGAAAAGTTATAGAGATATGGTTGATTTAAAAAAGCAAAAATAGGAAGTAGAATATGATGCTTCCCACCAGTACTTCCTTAAGTCTTGGTAATTAGCTTTGTGTTCAACTTTTTGTAAGTCCAATGGTCAAGCACCAACCATGATCAGCAACCAATCTTCCAGTAGTAAAACCATGTTGTTATTTGTCTTCTGGGTTGTTTTTTTATGTATATTAAAATATTACATTAGGATTCTAGGAAATATGTTGTATTAGTCATCAGCAATTTAAAGTGGCTTCAAATGCAAAACTTCTATGACATTCTATAAAAAAAAAAAAAGAAGACTAGTGCATAAGTCGATCTAAAGCCCCTGCAGTTACTTAGGTGAATCATTGATCTACAAAGCTGTGAGAATAGCTGAGCATAATACCTCTGTAGTTTTTAAACATATTTTGATTGATCACCAGTCAGAACCTGATCACCAAAGTACCAGTTGTGACATGTATGCTTCTGTGTATTTAATAATTTATAATCTTCCTGTTTTTCATCCCCTTAAAGAGACAGTAAAGTCAAAATTTAATTTTCATGAATCAGATTGTGTTTGCAGCTTTGTATAACATTACTACAAACATTGCCAAAAGAGTGCTAAAAATAGGTGTACACTGAGGTCACTGACCAATGAGCTTTCCCTATACATAGATAACTTCAAGTTTCAAATTCCTATAATAATAATAACAGCATTGTGATGAACAAAAAAGCAAAAAGGAAAGTCCTTTCATATGGTAGTTGTAACAGATATAAAAATAAATGAGTAGGCAACAATAGTTATCATGTAATGAAATGTCAAATTTGTGAGGTCAGCCCTACTGCCTCCATTGTCTCCTGGGTGGTGGAATAACATTATAAAGACCGTGTAATCCCAGCTGAATAGACTGCTAATAATATCTCTCTTGTGATTCTTTACAAAACCCTGTGATCTGGCTTTAAATTGCAAAGTTTAAGATTCCATTAAAATTATTATTCAACTTCCTTAAGACAAATAGAAGGACCACATTTCCTCATTGATGGTACAATGTCTACCGCTACCGTCTAACCACATTTGTTATCAAACATAACCAGTAACAGAGATGGTTCTAAACTCAGAACTAGGTTGTGCAAACAAAATTGTCCACAAAAAAATATCAATAATACACAGTGGTACTGGTGATGGATCAAATCTTCTGTCATTCACGTCTTTCCCTCCTTCATCCTGCTACTTTTCCTATATAAGGCACTATATATATATTATTTGTTGTGGTTTATATATATATATTAATTGTTGTTTAAAAAAAAAGCTTGCAAAAAAAAAAAACTTTTTTCATTAAAGGGACACTGTACACTAGATTTTTCTTTGCATAAATATTTTGCAGATGACTCCATCTGGAGTGTTTTTGTAAAAATATATAGTTTTGCATATTTTTAAATAACATTGTGCTAATTTTCAGACTCCTAACCAAGCCCCAAAGTTTTAGATGTCTACAGTATACAGACTTCAGAATGCTTTTGTTTATATAATGTTTTTTTTTACATGCTGCTCTCAGACCCTTTCAGTGGGTGCCCCAGCCTAACTTTATCAACAGTGCTAAATTGGGAGCTTCTAAGTAAGTTTTAAAAAGTTTTTATACTGGATTTTGATACCTGTGCATATTATTATTTATAATATTATCTATTACATGCAGTTAAATGAAAATGGGTGTATACTGTCCCTTTAAACAGAAATGATATGGCCTGCTACAATGCTTTATGTTATTTTATGGGCAGAATATCTAACGTCACTAATCTTTTTTACTTTTTCTACAGCAATGATAGATTCTCTATAGCTTATTCTGCCATTAAGAGAATATATATACATAGTTGTCAACAGTCCCTGATTTCCAGGGACAGTCCCTGATGTTTGTTGTATGTCCTTGGATTTCTTTTGTCCCTGGAAATGCTACTTCTTTTGCCCAATGTGTGTATTTATACACACACATATATATACATACAGCATATACATATAGATAGATGTAGTGTATTATTTAAATATAATTAAATCCTAATGGAATATTGTTGTTATTATTATTGAATGGGTTCACATATTATTTGTCTGCGATGCTGTATTCTAAAAATAACCATATGCCCAGAATGTGTTCTAGAGACTGGGTAGGTGTAAGAGATTGGTGCTGTAATCTTTATAATAAACTATGGATAAGTCTAAATGATACTATTACTATCAAATGGGTGCGTTTTGATTGCAGAACTGAGTGGGCGGAGCAGTTGAACAGTAAGTCCTCAATACTCCAGTAACCCGCTTGCTTGCTCTGCTGCAAAGTGTCCCTGGAAATTTTGAAATGTTGGCAACTATGCATATATAGTATTAGAGCCACTGAGGGGCAACACATGGCTCTTTACCTACTGCTTGTTAAGTAGTTCATATTTGTTCTAATATATCACCTTTTTAATGGGATTAATTTAAGCTTTTATTGTAAGTATATTAGATTTGTATAGGTTGAACTTGATGGACTTCTGTTTTTTTTCAACCTCATCTACTATGTTACTATGTATATGAGGCTAACCAGAGCTTAAATTAACATTAAAGGGACACTGAACCCAAATTTTTTCTTTTGTGATTCAGATAGAGCATGTAATTTTAAACAACTTTCTAATTTACTCCTATTATCAATTTTTCTTCGTTCTCTTGCTATCTTTATTTAAAAAAAGAAGGCATCTAAGCTTTTTTTTTGGTTCAGAACTTTTTTTATCCACCAATCAGCAAGGACAACCCAGGTTGTTCACCAAAAATGGGCCGGCATCTAAACTTACATTCTTGCATTTCAAATAAAGATACCAAGAGAATAAAGAAAATGTAATAATAGGAGTAAATTAGAAAGTTGCTTAAAATGTCTTGCTCTATCTGAATAACAAAATAAAAAATGTGGGTTCAGTGTCCCTTTAAATCAACCACAATACAGAGGAGCTCAGGAGAGTATATATGTCTTCAGCACTCTATGGCAGAAATGTTTTTAACACTGCTGCAAATGTTGCAAAAAACTGCTGCCATCAAGTGGTAAAGACGAGTATACTTCTGATCTCCTATGAGCTTATATGGGTTTATTCTTCAACAGAGGATACCATTTTTTTTTAATTGCACGCTTTATTGGAATCATGATTTTAGTGCCCATTTAAATTGACACTAAACCCACATTTTTTCTTTCATGATTCAGGTAAAGAATAGAATTTTAATTAACATTCCAATTTACTTCTATTATCTAATTTGCGTAATTCTTTAGATATCCTTTGTTGAACAAATAGCACTGCACACAGGTGAGCGAGACATCTATGTGCAGCCACCAATCAGCAGCTACTGAGCCTATCTAGATATGATTTTCAGCACAGAAAATCAAGAGAATGAAGCAAATAAGATAATAAAAGTAAATTAGAAAGTTGCTTAAAACTGCATGCTCTGGGGGATATTTATCAAAGGTCTGGCACACCTGATCCAACAGTGCGGATCAGGTCTGCCAGACCTCGCTGAATGTGGAGAGCAATATGCTCTCTGTATTCACCAATCGGCCGCCAGCAGGGAGGTGTCAATCAACCGGATCATACTCGATTGGGTTGATTTTCGGCGATGTCTGTCCGCCTGCTCTGAGCTCTTTACAGGGAGTGCAGAATTATTAGGCAAGTTGTATTTTTGAGGATTAATTTTATTATTGAACAACAACCATGTTCTCAATGAACCCAAAAAACTCATTAATATCAAAGCTGAATAGTTTTGGAAGTAGTTTTTAGTTTGTTTTTAGTTATAGCTATTTTAGGGGGATATCTGTGTGTGCAGGTGACTATTACTGTGCATAATTATTAGGCAACTTAACAAAAAACAAATATATACCCATTTCAATTATTTATTTTTACCAGTGAAACCAATATAACATCTCAACATTCACAAATATACATTTCTGACATTCAAAAACAAAACAAAAACAAATCAGTGACCAATATAGCCACCTTTCTTTGCAAGGACACTCAAACGCCTGCCATCCATGGATTCTGTCAGTGTTTTGATCTGTTCACCATCAACATTGCGTGCAGCAGCAACCACAGCCTCTCAGACACTGTTCAGAGAGATGTACTGTTTTGCCTCCTTGTAAATCTCACATTTGATGATGGACCACAGGTTCTCAATGGGGTTCAGATCAGGTGAACAAGGAGGCCATGTCATTAGATTTTCTTCTTTTATACCCTTTCTTGCCAGCCACGCTGTGGAGTACTTGGACGCGTGTGATGGAGCATTGTCCTGCATGAAAATCATGTTTTTCTTGAAGGATGCAGACTTCTTCCTGTACCACTGCTTGAAGAAGGTGTCTTCCAGAAACTGGCAGTAGGAGTGGGAGTTGAGCTTGACTCCATCCTCAACGCGAAAAGGCCCCACAAGATCATCTTTGATGATACCAGCCCAAACCAGTACTCCACCTCCACCTTGCTGGCGTCTGAGTCGGACTGGAGCTCTCTGCCCTTTACCAATCCAGCCACGGGCCCATCCATCTGGCCCATCAAGACTCACTCTCATTTCAGCAGTCCATAAAACCTTAGAAAAATCAGTCTTGAGATATTTCTTGGCCCAGTCTTGACGTTTCAGCTTGTGTGTCTTGTTCAGTGGTGGTCGTTTTTCAGCCTTTCTTACCTTGGCCATGTCTCTGAGTATTGCACACCTTGTGCTTTTGGGCACTCCATTGATGTTGCAGCTCTGAAATATGGCCAAACTGGTGGCAAGTGGCATCTTGGCAGCTGCACGCTTGACTTTTCTCAGTTCATGGGCAGTTATTTTGCGCCTTGGTTTTTCCACACGCTTCTTGCGACCCTGTTGACTATTTTGAATGAAACGCTTGATTGTTCGATGATCAAGAAGCTTTGCAATTTTAAGAGTGCTGCATCCCTCTGCAAGATATCTCACTATTTTTTACTTTTCTGAGCCTGTCAAGTCCTTCTTTTGACCCATTTTGCCAAAGGAAAGGAAGTTGCCTAATAATTATGCACACCTGATATAGGGTGTTGATGTCATTAGACCACACCCCTTCTCATTACAGAGATGCACATCACCTAATATGCTTAATTGGTAGTAGGCTTTCGAGCCTATACAGCTTGGAGTAAGACAACATGCATAAAGAGGATGATGTGGTCAAAATACTCATTTGCCTAATAATTCTGCACTCCCTGTAGACCACTGCTTCACAACTGCTGTTTCTGGAGCGCCTGCAGGCTCGCCAGAAACATGGGCCCTCAAGCTCAATCCGGAGCTTGATAGATAGGCCCCTCTATCTGAATCATGAAATAAAAAATTTGGGTTTCAAGTCCCTTTAACTTTGGCTTCAATGTCTCTTATTATTAAAGGGCCATAATACCCAAAAGTTTAAACACTTGAAAGTGATGCAGCATAGCTGTAAAAAGCTGACTAGAAAATATCACCTGAACATCTCTATGTAAAAAAGAAAGATATTTTACCTCAAAAGTTCCTCAGTAGCCACCTCCCATTGTAAAGGATTTCTAAGCAGCATATTAGTATGTCTGTCCTGGGACAGCTTAGGGGATGAGCCTCATGCACTCTAATATTATTTCACCAATCAGGTAATGGAAGCTTACTATGAAATCTCATGAGAGTTAAGTCAAATCTCATGAGATCACAGAGTTCATGACCTCAGCACTGCTGATGCTGATTGGCTGCTGTTCATTTCTTAATTTTTTTTTTATTTTTACCTACAGCTGGGAGCAGGTGAAGCATAACTTTTTACACAGAACTTATTCTGCTGAGTTGAGGAGATTGTGAGGTAAAATATCTTCCTTTTTTACATAGAGATGCTATGGTGATATTTTCCTGTCAGCTTTTTACAGTTATACTGCATCAGTTTCAAGTGATTTAGCATATGAGTATTATGTCCCTTTAAGTATTTTAAGTGACAAATACATAACCCAGGGCAACTCTCCTCTGCAATCTGCAAGTCATTTCACTCTACCTAGCTATGTTTATGCCACAAATTAGCACATTCAGCTCATCAGCATTATTTTTTATCAAATGCTTAAACAATACAAATTTATTGCCAAGGAAATTGCTTGTATATGCTGTGTACGTATCCAAGAAAAGCACTCATGTGACCTTTACAAACTTCTTAATGTAATTAAACTACAGCATGTTATAATGGTAAAATGATTGTGTTAGGTCACTACATTTATTTGACATAAAGTTCTAAATCTTGCTGTATAAATTTCTATGTTATTACCAGAAAGAATCTGTATTTGAAACGTGGCAATTACTGCATGATCAAGTTATCTGAAGGTTTTTTTACAAATGTTTCTCATTTAGGGCAGACGTTATTATAATCTTTTATAGAGGAAACAGGTCTTTTTTGTTTCATTTTGAGGAAACAATAAATTAAAGTTTCCTGTTTGAAACTCCAAATAGATCTGGTTCCCCAGCTTAAAATGTGTGCACCTTAAGTCCACCCTAGACAATGTATGCATATAAGACTAAAAAAAGACTGCTCTTTATCAACTTCTTCATTAAAGGGGCGGTAAACACCATGAGATTTTTATATATATATTGTTTTGTTATGTGCAATGAAACAACTTTGCAATAGATGTTCGTACATTTTTTTGTAACTTTATTATGTAATTGAGCCCTGAAAATTAAGCAATTTCTACTTCTCATGACATGAAATGACCCTGCTGACTTCTCAAGGCTAACTCTTCTGCATATATGTCCCTAATTGGAATTATCAGATAACAGCTGCAAAACAATTCACTGTATACTAGCATTATGACTGTGACTAGCCTTGTTGTCTGAAGACTAAAGCCCAGATTGGCTCCTCCAAATAAAGCAAAAAAACATTAAGAGCTAGATTGCAAGTAGATCACTAGAAGTAAGCTTTTCGCGTGCAACGGGTACCGCGCATATTACAAATTAAAAGTATTTTTTTTTGCATGAGCGCTAATACGATGCACACAAAAAGCCGAAGTTATAATATCGCAAACGTGTTACTGTATTCCATTTACATTTTTTTCAGCTACTTGACTGCAAAGTGCTCCAATGTGCATATATATCTGAGGAAGGGGAAAGTTTTCCCCGAAATGTCACATTTTGAATAAACTCTTTTTAGTCCAGAGATTGTGTATCCCTTACGTATTTATATATATATATATATATATATATATATATATATATATATATATACATATAAACAAGAAAACTCAGACCCTTATTTATCCAGCACCCAACCATGTCAGGAAAAATATATATTGTTTAAAGCAGGGAAAAATTAAGGAGTAAATGATACACATACATTAGAAAATGCGTTTTAAAAGGATTTATATATTAATTTCAGCATGACAATAAATCATAAGCATGACCCCCAAATGTTCATAAAGTTCAAAAGTCCACAACCCGGGTTGTTAAATAGGAGTAACTAAGTTGGTCCATTCATTTGACCAGTGTTGATTTGTTTCAAAATGCCTGATTAATGGCACATTTGTAATCCCAGAGATAGAAAGCAACGTTAATGCAGGGACAGCACCAATTGTATTGTAACACTGACTCTGTGGGTTTCAAACTTGTATCTTCGTATTCCCAATGCAAATTGTAACTGTATCACAAATAGCAGAAAAAAGTGGCAACTTTTCCATACCACATTAAACTCGCTGTGACAGTTCTGTATTGCGTGTAGAGGTATAATGAAACAAGTACCTGCTTCCTCGGTGTTCCGTCAGTGGCGTGTTATGGTGTTATATCTACCTGCTCGTTGCTTCCAATTTTTGTTTCAAACCGGTTTGGGAGATTCCCCTTTGCTTTTTTCTCCGTGCTTTCTTGGCTCTTTCTGTGCTTCTGCACGCCTTGGTTCACACCGGAGTATGATTTTGTTTGAGGGTCAGCTTTTTTGGACGGTGCACAGCTGCTGCACCGCTCCAAACAAACAAACAAGCAGCTACGCGCGTTTCACCCGGGGTCCAATCGGGCTTCTTCCGGCTGTGTATGATTGGAGATTGCTCTCCATAGCATTTAAACAGTATGCTCCGCCTTTAATTGGCTTTTTCAGGTACATAGTATATTTCTAGCCGTACAGGTGAAACGTCAAACAGTTATAAATATTTATATTGCTATGCTATTGGCCTTTTTTAAAAATCACACATTTTCTATATAATATATTTCAGTTATATTTGTTCATACAGTGCAAAGTCTACAATACCAATTTTATATTAAATATTCCTTTGAGGGAATAACTTTATTTCTTGTGGGCAATTTAGTGGGATACCTTAGTAATGATATTCTGTATATATTGCTTCAGTCTCCCAAAAATGAGCCAAAATTTAGCTCTTCATTTAGGCCATCTGGTTTTAAACTTCTTAGGTTAAAGATCCATTTGCTTTCTTTACACAGTAGAATCTTGTCTAGATTTCCTCCTCTACCTTTCAGATCTACTATTTCCAAGCCTCTGAATTTTAACAGTCTTTTGTCACTATTGTGACACTCTGCAAAATGACGTGCTATACTGCTAGTTTTTGTGCATTTGTTTTTAATGTCTCTTTTGTGTTCCTTTATTCTTTCTTTGAGCTCCCTATAGGTTTTACCTATATAATATTGGGGGCAGTTACAGGACACCATATAGACCACTCCTTCACTTTTGCAAGTTATACGACCCTTTATTGTGTGAAAGGACCCATATTTATCACAAAAGTTCTTGCCTACTAACATATTAGTGCAGACTGAGCAGTGTAAGCACTTAAAGTTCCCATTCTTTTTATTGGTTAACCAATTTCCTGTATTTTTATTTTCAAAGTGGCTCTGAACTAGAAAATCCTTTAAATTTGGTGCTCTTTTCGGACTCATGAGTGGAGATGGTCCTACAAATTTACCTATTGATTTGTCAATCCACAATATGTGCCAATGTTTGTTTAGGATTGAACGTATGTCCTGCCATTTATGGTTGTAAGTTCCTATAAATCGAATTAAGGATGATTCCGTTTTATCATCTGATTTTTCATATAGTAGGTCATCCCTGTCCTTATTTTTAGTCTTATTAAATGCTTTCTTTAAACATTGTTGTGTATAGCCTCTTGCTCTAAATCTTTTATTTAGAGTACCTGCTTCAATTTTGAATTGTTCACTGTCTGAGCAGTTTCTTTTGTGTCTTAAAAATTGGCCATAGGGTATATTTTGTATTAATTTTTTAGGATGGTGACTGTCAAATGATAGTAATGAGTTTCCTGCAGTCTCTTTGCGAAATGTTGCTGTTTTGAGGCAATTTTTGTCATTGATAATGCGTAAGTCAAGAAATGTAATTTCATTTTTACTATAGGTGTAGGTGAATTTTAAATTCCAGTCATTATTATTTAATTTTTGCATAAACTCTATCAATTTCATCTCTGTGTCCTCCCATAGGAGGAACACGTCATCGATGAATCTTAGCCATAAAGAGATGGAGTCATTTATCTCAGCACTATTTAGAATTTGATCAAATTCCCATTTTCCTAGGTAGAGGCAAGCAAATGTGGGGGCACAGCAAGTCCCCATTGCTGTTCCTAGATTTTGTTGGTAACATTTGTTTCCAAACACAAAATAATTATGTTTTAAAATAAAAGATAAAAGTTCCAATACAAAATTTGTATGTTTCTCATATTCTGAGCCTCTTTGAATTAGGAAATATTTGATTGCCTCTACCCCTTTATCATGAGGGATGCTTGAGTAAAGTGACTCTACATCTATTGCAACCAATAAAGTATTTGCAGATACACTTATATCATTAAGTTTTTTCAATACATCTAATGTGTCTTTAATGTATGAGGGGAGATTTAGTAAATTAGGTCTAAGGCAGAAATCCACATACTGTGAAATTTTCTCAGTTAGGGAGCCCTTGCCCGATATAATGGGGCGACCTGGAGGTGGCAGTTTATTTTTGTGGAGTTTTGGTATGCTGTAAAATGTTGCAGTTTTTGGAAATTTGACAAATAAAAAGTCAAATTCTCTTTGGTTTATAACGCCTTCATCTTTTGCTTTCATTAAAATTTGAAACAATTTTTCTTTGTAGATCTCAGTGGGGTTAAAGTGTAAAGTACTGTATTGTTTTTTGTCTCTTAGTTGTCTTTGACATTCATCAACATAGTCCTTGGTGTTTAGAACTACAATATTGCCGCCCTTATCTGATGGCTTAATGGTTATACTGATGTCATTTTTTAAGTTATTTAGTGCATTTCTCTGTTTCTTTGTTAAGTTATCAGGTAGGGGCTCATTTGTACTTAAAAGATCAATATCTCTTTCCACTAACTTGACAAAATTATGAATAAGGGGAATACTGGATAGTGCTGGCATGTATTCTGACTTCTTCTTGAAGTCACTAAAGCCTATGGCTATTTTCTCACTTGGTTGGCCTGATATTTCTTCCTGTAATTCCTCTAAGATTTTTACACTTTGCCTATCATGTATATTTAAAGTTTTTTTGTCTGTTTTGTTTTCAAAAGTTTTATTTAAAACTATTTTTCGAGCAAATAGGTGGAGGTCTTTAACCAACTCAAACTTATCTAATTTGTTCACTGGTGAGAAAGTTAATCCTTTTTCTAAAACCTCTATTTGACTGTCAGTAAGATTTTTTTCTGACAGATTGACAACATTTATAGGTTTCTCTCCAAGGAGAGGGGGGAGGAAACACAGATGGCAGGGGCAGAGGCAGACGCAGATACCCACTCAGACAGAGGAGGAAAAGAAACCTATAAATGTTGTCAATCTGTCAGAAAAAAATCTTACTGACAGTCAAATAGAGGTTTTAGAAAAAGGATTAACTTTCTCACCAGTGAACAAATTAGATAAGTTTGAGTTGGTTAAAGACCTCCACCTATTTGCTCGAAAAATAGTTTTAAATAAAACTTTTGAAAACAAAACAGACAAAAAAACTTTAAATATACATGATAGGCAAAGTGTAAAAATCTTAGAGGAATTACAGGAAGAAATATCAGGCCAACCAAGTGAGAAAATAGCCATAGGCTTTAGTGACTTCAAGAAGAAGTCAGAATACATGCCAGCACTATCCAGTATTCCCCTTATTCATAATTTTGTCAAGTTAGTGGAAAGAGATATTGATCTTTTAAGTACAAATGAGCCCCTACCTGATAACTTAACAAAGAAACAGAGAAATGCACTAAATAACTTAAAAAATGACATCAGTATAACCATTAAGCCATCAGATAAGGGCGGCAATATTGTAGTTCTAAACACCAAGGACTATGTTGATGAATGTCAAAGACAACTAAGAGACAAAAAACAATACAGTACTTTACACTTTAACCCCACTGAGATCTACAAAGAAAAATTGTTTCAAATTTTAATGAAAGCAAAAGATGAAGGCGTTATAAACCAAAGAGAATTTGACTTTTTATTTGTCAAATTTCCAAAAACTGCAACATTTTACAGCATACCAAAACTCCACAAAAATAAACTGCCACCTCCAGGTCGCCCCATTATATCGGGCAAGGGCTCCCTAACTGAGAAAATTTCACAGTATGTGGATTTCTGCCTTAGACCTAATTTACTAAATCTCCCCTCATACATTAAAGACACATTAGATGTATTGAAAAAACTTAATGATATAAGTGTATCTGCAAATACTTTATTGGTTGCAATAGATGTAGAGTCACTTTATTCAAGCATCCCTCATGATAAAGGGGTAGAGGCAATCAAATATTTCCTAATTCAAAGAGGCTCAGAATATGAGAAACATACAAATTTTGTATTGGAACTTTTATCTTTTATTTTAAAACATAATTATTTTGTGTTTGGAAACAAATGTTACCAACAAAATCTAGGAACAGCAATGGGGACTTGCTGTGCCCCCACATTTGCTTGCCTCTACCTAGAAAAATGGGAATTTGATCAAATTCTAAATAGTGCTGAGATAAATGACTCCATCTCTTTATGGCTAAGATTCATCGATGACGTGTTCCTCCTATGGGAGGACACAGAGATGAAATTGATAGAGTTTATGCAAAAATTAAATAATAATGACTGGAATTTAAAATTCACCTACACCTATAGTAAAAATGAAATTACATTTCTTGACTTACGCATTATCAATGACAAAAATTGCCTCAAAACAGCAACATTTCGCAAAGAGACTGCAGGAAACTCATTACTATCATTTGACAGTCACCATCCTAAAAAATTAATACAAAATATACCCTATGGCCAATTTTTAAGACACAAAAGAAACTGCTCAGACAGTGAACAATTCAAAATTGAAGCAGGTACTCTAAATAAAAGATTTAGAGCAAGAGGCTATACACAACAATGTTTAAAGAAAGCATTTAATAAGACTAAAAATAAGGACAGGGATGACCTACTATATGAAAAATCAGATGATAAAACGGAATCATCCTTAATTCGATTTATAGGAACTTACAACCATAAATGGCAGGACATACGTTCAATCCTAAACAAACATTGGCACATATTGTGGATTGACAAATCAATAGGTAAATTTGTAGGACCATCTCCACTCATGACTCCGAAAAGAGCACCAAATTTAAAGGATTTTCTAGTTCAGAGCCACTTTGAAAATAAAAATACAGGAAATTGGTTAACCAATAAAAAGAATGGGAACTTTAAGTGCTTACACTGCTCAGTCTGCACTAATATGTTAGTAGGCAAGAACTTTTGTGATAAATATGGGTCCTTTCACACAATAAAGGGTCGTATAACTTGCAAAAGTGAAGGAGTGGTCTATATGGTGTCCTGTAACTGCCCCCAATATTATATAGGTAAAACCTATAGGGAGCTCAAAGAAAGAATAAAGGAACACAAAAGAGACATTAAAAACAAATGCACAAAAACTAGCAGTATAGCACGTCATTTTGCAGAGTGTCACAATAGTGACAAAAGACTGTTAAAATTCAGAGGCTTGGAAATAGTAGATCTGAAAGGTAGAGGAGGAAATCTAGACAAGATTCTACTGTGTAAAGAAAGCAAATGGATCTTTAACCTAAGAAGTTTAAAACCAGATGGCCTAAATGAAGAGCTAAATTTTGGCTCATTTTTGGGAGACTGAAGCAATATATACAGAATATCATTACTAAGGTATCCCACTAAATTGCCCACAAGAAATAAAGTTATTCCCTCAAAGGAATATTTAATATAAAATTGGTATTGTAGACTTTGCACTGTATGAACAAATATAACTGAAATATATTATATAGAAAATGTGTGATTTTTAAAAAAGGCCAATAGCATAGCAATATAAATATTTATAACTGTTTGACGTTTCACCTGTACGGCTAGAAATATACTATGTACCTGAAAAAGCCAATTAAAGGCGGAGCATACTGTTTAAATGCTATGGAGAGCAATCTCCAATCATACACAGCCGGAAGAAGCCCGATTGGACCCCGGGTGAAACGCGCGTAGCTGCTTGTTTGTTTGTTTGGAGCGGTGCAGCAGCTGTGCACCGTCCAAAAAAGCTGACCCTCAAACAAAATCATACTCCGGTGTGAACCAAGGCGTGCAGAAGCACAGAAAGAGCCAAGAAAGCACGGAGAAAAAAGCAAAGGGGAATCTCCCAAACCGGTTTGAAACAAAAATTGGAAGCAACGAGCAGGTAGATATAACACCATAACACGCCACTGACGGAACACCGAGGAAGCAGGTACTTGTTTCATTATACCTCTACACGCAATACAGAACTGTCACAGCGAGTTTAATGTGGTATGGAAAAGTTGCCACTTTTTTCTGCTATTTGTGATACAGTTACAATTTGCATTGGGAATACGAAGATACAAGTTTGAAACCCACAGAGTCAGTGTTACAATACAATTGGTGCTGTCCCTGCATTAACGTTGCTTTCTATCTCTGGGATTACAAATGTGCCATTAATCAGGCATTTTGAAACAAATCAACACTGGTCAAATGAATGGACCAACTTAGTTACTCCTATTTAACAACCCGGGTTGTGGACTTTTGAACTTTATGAACATTTGGGGGTCATGCTTATGATGTATTGTCATGCTGAAATTAATATATAAATCCTTTTAAAACGCATTTTCTAATGTATGTGTATCATTTACTCCTTAATTTTTCCCTGCTTTAAACAATATATATTTTTCCTGACATGGTTGGGTGCTGGATAAATAAGGGTCTGAGTTTTCTTGTTTATATGTATATTAATTAAATACCCTTATCCGTGCACTATACTGAGAAGTGAGGTCCTATATAGGACACACAATATTTTATCTCGGTATATTAACTGTGAAATTTATTAAGCTAGTGGTGCTGGCACAAAATATACATATATATATATATATATATATATATATATATATATATAATCAAAGAGGGAAGCACGCTCCAATAGGAATATTTTGCAAATTCGTGAATTTATTGTGAACGTTTTCAGGCCAAAATGATCCCTCCTCAGACACTTACCCTTCACAATGTTTAAATGCTAAAACCAGCCGGTCTCAATGCTCTCCCGGGTACACACGCCCTCCAGTGTGACGTCATTATCCCGGGCAACGTGTGGCCGGTCAAAAAAAACCCAAATAAAACATTTATTTAAATCTCATAAATGTATATATACAGTATCTCACAAAAGTTAATATACCCCTCACATTTTTGTAAATATTTTATTATATCATTTCATGTGACAACACTGAAGAAATTACACTTTGCTACAATGTAAATTAGTGAGTGTACAGCCTGTATAACAGTGTCAATTTGCTGTCCCCTCAAAATAACTCAAACACAGCCATTAATGTTTAAACCGTTGGCAACAAAAGTGAGTACGCCCCGAAGTGGAAATGTCCAAATTGGGCCCAAAGTCTCAATATTTTGTGTGGCCACCATAATTTTCCAGCACTGCCTTAACCTATTGGGCATCGAATTCACCAGAGCTTCAGAGGTTGCAACTGGAGTCCTCTTCCGCTCCTCCATGACGACATCACAGAGCTGGTGGATGTTAGAGACCTTGCGCTCCCCCACCTTCCGTGTGAGGATGCCCCACAGATGCTCAATAGGGTTTAGGTCTGGAGACATGCTTGGCCAGTCTATCACCTTTACCCTCAGCTTCTTTAGCAAGGCAGTGGTCGTCTTCGATGTGTGTTTGGGGTCGTTATCATGTTGGAATACTGCCCTGGGGCCCAGTCTCCGAAGGGAGGGGATCATGCTCTGCTTCAGTATGTCATAGTACATGTTGGCATTCATGGTTCCCTCAATGAACTGTAGCTCCCCAGTGCCGGCAGCACTCATGCAGGCCCAGACCATGACACTCCCACCACCATGCTTGACTGTAGGCAAGACACACTTTTCTTTGTACTTCTCACCTGGTTGTACTTCTTTGGTCGACCATGGCGAGGCCTGTTCTGAGTGGAACCTGTCCTGTGAAACCGCTGTATGGTCTTGCCCACTGTGCTGCAGCTCAGTTTCAGGGTCTTGGCAATCTTCTTATAGCCTAGCCCATCTTTATGTGGAGCAACAATTGTTTTTTTCAGATCCTCAGAGAGTTCTTTGCCATGAGGTGCCATGTTGAATTTCCAGTGACCAGTATGAGAGAGTGTGAGAGCGATAACACCAAATTTAACACACCTGCTCCCCATTCACACCTGAGACCTTGTAACACTAACGAGTCACATGACACCAGGGAGGGAAAATGGCTAATTGGCCCAATTTGGACATTTCCACTTATAGGTGTACTAACTTTGGTTGCCAATGGTTTAGACATTAATGACTGTGTGAGTTATTTTGAGGGGACAGCAAATTTACACGGTTATACAGGCTGTACACCAACTATTTTACATTGTAGCAAAGTGTCATTTCTTCAGTGTTGTCACATGAAAATATATAATAAATTATTTACAAAAATGTGAGGGGTGTACTCACTTTTGTGAGATACTGTATATATGTATGTATATATATATATATATATATATATATATATATATATATAGTCCATATATACAAAGTGTAACAGCACCACAGCACAGTCTTGCTTCTTAGAGGTGAAAAATTCTTTTATTGAGGTACAACAACCATAAAAAGGCGACGTTTCGGACCTACATGCATGAATAAGGACCATGTAGGTCCGAAACGTCGCCTTTTTATGGTTGTTGTACCTCAATAAAAGAATTTTTCACCTCTAAGAAGCAAGACTGTGCTGTGGTGCTGTTACACTTTGTATATATGGACTGTATCTTTTGGAGTGTGGCTGATACTCCACAGTGACGGGCACACAGGTGGAAGCCAATATTGAAATTTATGGTGCTGGGCTCCAACTATCTATCTTATATATATATATATATATATATATATATATATATATATATATATATATATATATATATATATATATATAAATATATATATATATATACATACACACATATGTATTTGGGTTTATATGTGTATATATTTCTGTAGATGCATATATACACATATAAATACATATTTACTCACATATAAACATGTATGTATATATATATATATATATATATACACATACATATTTAGACATGTATATGTATGTATCTCTAAATTAAAGCCCTTTGCACGCCTGAGACTATGGGGGCGATTTATCAAGCCGTTAATCGACCCCAATGCATCTGTTCCCATGAAAGCAAGTCTTAAGACCGCTGTTCCTTAATTCGTCCACCACCTCTGAGGTGGCAGACAGCAATCAGCCCGATTGGATACAATCAGGTTGATTGACATCCCCTGCTAGCGGCCGATTGGCCGCAAATTTGCAGGGGGTGGCATTGCACAAGCATTTCTTGTGAAATGTTTGTGCAATGATAAATGCTGACAGCGTATGTTGTCTGCATTTATCGATGTGCGGCGGACACGATTGCTACAGAGATAATGTCCGCTCGCACTTTAATAATTCTGCCCCTTCATATCTTTGAGCCCTTATAACTTTTATGCAATATTTTTTTAAAAAATATTTTATATCAGACAATGTTATTATGATTGTGAATTTTAAATGTATTTTTGAGTGTTTTTGTTCCATTTTTTGTCTTGCGTAACAAGTAACCAAGGCTCTGAAGCTCAATTGTGCTCATGCTATTGCGATGTCTTTAAACCTTTAATATGCACGCTACTTCCGATGCGCGCAAAGAGCCGTAATAAACCCCTTTTCTCTTGTTCTCAACAGTGGGCTACTTGTAAATTTAACCCTAAGACTTTTGGCTGATATGTTATTCTACAGCAGCACAAAAACAATGTTTTGTAATTACAAGGTGTTTACTGTCCCTTTAAGTAACAGAAACAGCAAAATATGGGTGGGGGAGGGAACAGTTTGTTTTAAATCTAAACATAAATACAGAAGCCAGGAATTGTCCTGCTTTTTAGAGGGTTACAACTACAATAACATGGTTACTACTTACTGTATATTACTGTATATTGTTTTTCCTTCAGTTCCTACAGCTCTATTCAAATCTTTTTTCATATTTAACCCTTTAGAGTTGTAAGCTGGTGACACTTTTTACTGAGGGCTGCCATCTTGGAGCACAAATATTATCATACTCTGTGACAGAAGCTGTTTGTATTCAGAGATCAGTGAGGTTGCTGGCTTTTTGACAACTTGTTCTATGCGAACAGAGATAGATGCTGTTCATTATAAGGAAACGTGATTACGCAACTCACTGTTGTGACAAGTAGCCTGTACAAATCTTTTTGCAATTTCTGTGAGACATAACTTCAAATATGTTCTTCTGTATTTGATACCTTAAAGGGACATGAAACCCCACATTTTTTCATGATTCAGATAGAGCATGCAGTTATAAACAACTTTCCAATTTACTTCTATTACTTTGCTCTTTTGCTATCCTTGGTTGAAAAGCATATCCAGGTAGGCTCAAGAGTGCAATGCATTACTGGGAGCTAGTAGCTGATTGGTGGCTGCACATATATCCCTCATGTTATTGGTTTACCCAATGCATTCAGCTAGCTCCTAGTAGTGCACTGACACTCCTTAAACAAAGGATATCAAGAGAATGAAGCAAATCTGATATTAGGAGTAAATTGGAAAGTTGTTTATAATTGTATGTTCTATCTGAATAATGAAACATACATGTTGGGTTTTGGGTCCCTTTAACTTACATTAATACAATTTAAACCTGTACAGATTATTCTGAAGCATAGAGGAGAGAAGAGGGTAATAAATCTGTAATAAAAGGTGTTAATCTTTATGGTGTTTTTCTTGTTTATGCAAATATTTAAAATAACCACAATAATTAACCACTAAGCAATTATCTCCATTCCCCATAACCACTGACGATCCATTACTACGTAGTTTATGAACCATTTCTGAGGTCATTCCAAACCCAGAATTCCTTCACTACAAGCCAGGCCAATGGGTTTGGCATTTTTTTCTTTTTCTGTAAGACTCTGGGGTGCTGACCTAGGAACGTTTTGGAACAATTATTTAGGTATTATTGCCATTTTCACTTAACACTTAACAACTCTATAAACATGTCATGTGTATACGTTATTACTTAACCCTTTGAGTGCTAAGCACTTTCCCACCTGGGTGCTAATATTTTGTAAGTTTTTTTTTTAACTTTTTTTTTTTTTTACAGACCCCTAAGACTTACACTGTTGGAAAGGTTAGGCGATCTTAGAGGTCTGTAGCTGCTTAGATGCCTGAGATACAGGCTTCTAAGCAGCATGCCCCTTCCTCCTATACTTAACATTGTTAAGTATAAATAAAGTTGTGCGGTGACGTCATCACGTCATTTCGCGTGACGTCAACATGCATCACGTGAAGCCCCGGTGATGCCTGTCACTCTACAGGCACGATCGCCGGGGTAGGACCCGTTAGGAGCCCCCAGATCTCCCTCAAGTTGGGAAGAGTGCTCATGATGGCTCTGAGCCGTCCTTAGCACTAGAGTGAGCTCTCAAAGGGTTAATATTCATGCTATTATGAAAATGCCAATAACTGTGTTTTCTTTTATTATTTTGTTAGTAAATTACTTCATGACTGGGTTAATCCCTTACTGTATGATTCTATATTTTATTGCTGGCTAAAAAAGCTTAAAGTGACATTACAATCAAAATTAAATGTATTTTATTCAGCTAGAACATACAATTAAAAAAAATGCTCCAAGTTACTTTTATAATCAAAGTTGTAATTTTTCTTGCTATTCTTTGTTGAAATGTAGCTCCTTTCTATGAGAGAATATTTAGATATGCTCAGGAGCATGTACGTGTCTTGAGCACTATGTGTAAAACATTGCTAGAAACTGCACCACTTATAAAGCTACAGACCTAGCTTGGAGCCCTTGAGGCTCACTTATGCAAGACTGGAAAGCACAAGTTAAAAAACAGCGGTCATAGGTCTGCTGCTCCTTAACCTCTCCACAACCGCAGAGGTGGAGGAGTTAAATAATCCTGCACTGGGTCACCTGGTTTCAGGCAATTGGCTGCAAAAGAGCAGGGGGCATGGGCAGCAAATGCTGCTCATTCACCCCAAATATGGGTTGACAGGTTCCCTACTTGGGAACCTTGTCTGTCCTGAGCTTTTAATTATATTCATCCCAAATAAATTTAGTAGAGTAATAGTCCTCTAATTTACGCAATTGGAAATAGTGGTGTATTTCTAATGATAATGTCTTATGGATGAGGACGAGGAGTTCATCTGTGAAATAATGGAGAGACAATCTTTTTCAGTAAGTTTAGTGCCTAATTCCTCTTCCCATTTCTGTGTGTATGTAGGTAGAGTGCGTGACTGGTCTTGCAGGATTAGTTTGTAAGTTATGGACAAGTATCCTTTAGTAATAGTGGGTCTATAGCACAGATGGAAAGTGTATTTTCTAATTTTAGCTTTGTTTAAAAGTATTGCCTTATATGTAATGCACCTCTGTATAGAGCTGCAGAACAAGTTGATCATTTTAACTTTTTTTCCTAGTAAAGTTCCTCAGAATGAGGAAAGGATTAAAGGGACATGAAAACCAATTTTTCTTTCTTTCATAATTAAGATAGAGTATACATTTGTAAGCAACTTTCCAATTTACTTATTTTATCAATTTTGCTTCATTCTCTTGGAATCCTTTCTTGAAGAAGTAGCAAGGCATTAATGGGAACAAGCTGAACACATTGGTATGCCAATCACAAGAGGCATATATGTGCAGCCACCAATCAGCAGCTAATGTTCAGTTCTTGAGCCTATCTAGGTATGCTTTTAAACAAAAGGATACCAATAGAACAAAGAAAATTAGATACAAGAAGTGAATTGAAACAAAATTGTATGATCTGTCTGAATTATGAAAGATAAAAATGGGTTTTCTGTTCCTTTAAAGCACCGGTTTTCAAACTGTCCTCAGACCTCCCTAGCAGGCCATATTCTGAGGATATCTGAACTACAGCACAGGTGAAATAATCAGTTGATCAGTAAACATGGTTATATTTCCTGCTCTCCCCAAGGTCATCCTGAAAATTTGGCCTGTTTGGGAGGCCTGAGGACAGGTTTGAAAACCAGTGCTTTAAAGTGACTGTGACTGCACATGCCAGAAGCACACTCCTTTGTTCTGGGTCACGCATCCTAATTGGATGCTTAAAGTTCCTCTACAGTTGGATGTGGCTGCTGAGGAAATATGGAGGTAAAATATCTTCATTTTTTTACATAGAGATGTTTACTTGAAAGTATGCGTGATAGTTTTTTTACAGATAAAGTAATGTGTCCTTTAAAGGTACAGTAAACACAAAAATTCTCTTTTATGATTCAGATAGAACATACAATTTTAAACAACTTTCCAATTTACTTTTATTATCAAATGTGCTTCATTCTCTTATTATCCTTTGCTGAAGGAACTGTGTTGCACTACTGGCAGCTAGCTGAACACATCTAGTTAGCCAATCACAAGAGACATGTGTGCAGGCACCAATTAGCAGCAGCTCCCATAGGGTTGCCACCCGCCCCGGTTTCACCGGGACAGTCCCGGTCGGGCGCTCTGTGTCCCGTGTCCCGGAACTGCCCTTAAATGCCCCGGACTAAGAGCTCCCCTGGCGCAGCAAGCAGGAGTAAGGCATAAGCACAGATTAAAAAAATTAGCTGCCAAGAGGAGCTCTTAGCCCAGGAGGAGAAACGGAGCCTGGAGGGAGTGTGTGTGTGGGAGACTGGGAGGGCTGTGTAACGAAACAACAAAACAGTCGCACAGATCAAAACGTAACTTGACTCCCGCCACTTCTCTAGATGACATTGCCATCTGCCATGGCTTTTAGGAGGTGCTTGAGGAAGATTGTGAGCAGGAACAATAGTCGCGGGGTCAGCGGGCAGGCTGCTGAGTACTGTGCTCAGCTGGTCAGGTACCGAGATTTTGAACTGGGAGTAATTGTAGCTGGCAATGCATATAATGCGTTTCGTTTTTATGTAGTGTGTGGGATATGTAAGTCACTCATTGACAGCTAACGTTATTACACTTCTCGATATCTAATCAGGGTGTTCTCATGAAATGGACTGTATGTATATATATATCTATCTATCTCTCTCGCTCTATATATTGATTTTGTAATGAATTTGAGGCCGCAAGAAGCCACGCCCCAAGTCACGCCCCAAGCCACACCCTCTCCACGCCCACTTAAAACGTGTCCAGGAATTTTCTGGGCAAAAGGTGGCAACCCTAAGCTCCCACTGGAAGCACATTGGAAAGAAGCACATTTGAAAATAGAAGTGAATTTAAAAGTGTCTTAAAATGACCTGCTCTATATGAATCAGGCAAGTTTAAATTTGACTTTCCTATCCCTTTAAGAGTGAGGAGGAGCATGCAACATCTATAAGCTACATTTAAAGCTCTACTACAATTAATGGAGCAGCATCTATCCCACAACCGTTCACTTGTCATAGCGAGTTCAGCTGTGAAGGATCAAAAAAAAAAAAAAATTACACAACAAACTAATTCAAACAAAAAAATCTCCCTATATAAAATAGTTCACTGTAGCCTATGCAAAAAAATAAATCTGAAAGCATTTTGAAGAGAAAAAGACGAAAACTAAAAATGGAATAACCTCATCAACTTTGAAATAGCGAGACACAATCGCTAGGGGAGATGCTTCACAGAGACAATAGAGTCTTTATGAATGCCGTGTGCCGGGCCGTGGTGTAGGAGAAAAATCCCGAATGTGCCTCTGAAATGCCCTAGAACTTTCTCAGTCAACCGCAGGAGTCACCTTACTTTCTAACCAGCGGGATTACTTTACCATAACAAAACAGACAAGCGAATAGTTTACAGTTACAAACATTTACACTCACTGTTTGCAAACATGTTCCCCAAGTGTTGCTGTAATTATTGTTTCTCCATGTCACTAACGGCTCATATTTGATGTGCGACATATCTGGGACCCTCATGAACTGTCGATATTAATGACATGAACGCTCACTAAATAAATGCTACACAAGATAGGTGAAACAATGCTTTGCTTTGAATATAACTGTGTCTTTACATCAAAACCCTTCAGCAGCTTCCCAAAGTGTCTATGAATCCGTGCTAGGATACAGAACACTGTCAGATGACACGCATGGCTATTGGTTTAGAGGTGTAAACATCACCTCATTGAAAGAAGAGTGCTGTGCCATGGGCGGCCGGAGGCTCTGACTTTAGCGAGCTGCTGCGGCACAGACAGGGTGAGTTTAGCACTCTTTTTAATAAGTGATAACTAAAACCAGTTTATGGTAAATCCTAGCATTTTTTAAACACTCGGATTAACCATCACTTTAACATTAATTTTAAACTATACAAATATAATGTTTTGCTCTACTCAGAATTAATGTAATAAAATTCCTCTAGCATAACTGTAATCAATATAAATCAGGCTTTGTCCCACCTAAGGCCAGGGATACAATTTAGCTATAGAATTTGATATTGTAATGTTAATATTCCACTTTATGTGGCTGTTGTGTATATAGCAGACATACACAATAGTATGATCAGTCCCTTTAAGTAACTGGAAAATCCACTGAAATTCAAAACCTCTTATGAAGTTTATCTAGACCAGTGTACCTCTTCATAGTGTGTGCCCATACTGGCAATAATCCTTAAATAAATATATCTCAAGTGCCCATTAAGAGACTGTTAAAGCTATTTTTTCTTATAAATATATATTTCAATATTTAAAGCGTTATTGCTGATATAGGTCTAGATTACAAGTGAAGCACTAATTTAACATGCAACTATAAATGGGCAAATTCGTCCATTTATAGGCGCACGTTAAACAGGAAGCCATTACAAGTGCCTGGTTAATGCTGCCGCAAGCTCGCAGTAGCAATTAGCGGTCTGAAAATTAACCAGAGGTCAGACCTCTGGTTCATTTTAAAAATGAGCCCCAATTGCCCCCAAATTAAAGTGTAGTGCTATTTATTTATGATAAAATATAGTAGCATTGTTAATTTTGTTTGATATAACTGCCCAAAGCAGTTTTAAGGGCTTAAAGTGGGTTAGAAAAAAAATGCTCTAAATATATATGTATATGCTTATATACATATATATATTTATGTGTTAATATGTGTATGTATCTACACACATGTTATATATAGTACATATATATTTATACTTTGCTGCCCTTCGCTGAGCGACTTACCCCCTTCGCTGAGCTATGTTCTCTGTCGTGACTATCAGCATGAGAATGAGGCTCACATTGGAGCCTATGGAGCACGCTCTTGAGAACGCAAAGCTTCCATGCAATGCAAGTTAACGTTCACATTGCACTTTACCTATAATAACAGCGCACATTTGCGTGCCCTGGTATTATGAGAGGAGCACAAATATCATGCTTACAAAAGCGCAATTTTGCACTCCACTCATAATCTGGCCCATATAGAGTGCATGCATAACAATATTTTTAAGCATTGCAGCCAATTAACCCACCAGTATGGTGCTTTGAGTGTCAACTTAGGTAATAGTGCCATAACATAGGTTTACCACACCTGGTCTAGATAAAATACATACAGTTCAGGTGAGTTTTTATGAGAAAATACCTAGATAGCAGTATATCTAAATGTGACAAATGTATCTAATGTGAAATAAATAATTGCTGTAACTTATCATTGCTGTTTACTGCGGTATGCTGATGAACAATAGATAACATTCTAGTGTCAGCTCAGAAAAAACAACATACTACATCTGTTTACCAGGCGTATATCTTACTTAAATCTATGATTTATTAATACATGGGTTAATAAACTTTATGACAGTTGCAAAACAGTGGAAATATGTTGACTGGTATTTTGTACTCTATTTTTTGTGCAATATCCTGTTTTCATCAGAATATGTAAAATATGTTCTAGAAAAAAAAAAAACATTGTTGTACAGTATAACTTCGATGATACCTTCAGCTATTTACTTCAAAGTGGAATTCATTATACAGCACTGGTTCTCAAACCTGTCCTCCCTAACAAATAAATACGGTTATTTTACCTCCTCTCATCCAAGGTTATCCTGAAAATCTGTCCTGTGAGGGAGGCATGAGGACAGGTTTGATAACCAGTGTTCTGCAGTATTTATATTAAAATGCAGATGAAGCAAATGAGTTAGTAAGGAAATATTTAATCAAACTGAAACAGCCTCTTATTGATTATATATAAGCTTCCCAAATGATTTAATTGAACCGTTACTAATTAAATATAAATATCTTGTGACTAAAATCAAATTGTGTTCTTATATACAAGTGCCACTTTTACTTTCTTATGTTGATGACTACAGATTGGACCCATTGAGGGGGGTCTAGAAGGTGCAGCACCTATTTTGTGACTTTTGTATGCCACTTCTTATGGATTATTGTGAGCCCTGGCTATAGTGTTAGTATAAAGTGTATTGTTGTGCATTTATCTGAATGAAACCAATTAGAGACATATATGTAGCAGAGTTAGCATTGAGAAGTTAGCAGGGTGCCGTTTAAAGTGAATGTCAAGTTTGACAAATGTGTGCCCGGTTTTTAAAAATCCTATTAAAAACAGGGGCACTTTCATTCATCAAACTTTATATTTCACTCGTTTTGTTAAAATACTTACCTTTTAAATTTGAAAGTCACTCCAGCGCTTCCCCCGCCCGTCGTAAGTCTCTTCATATGTCAAAAATTACGAATCCGGCTTCCTCCAATCACGGCTTGGTCTCAGGCAATGTTTGGTCTGAGGGGGAAGCCGTAATTGGAGGATGCTGGATTCGTCATTGCTGACGTATGAAGAGACTTGAGACGGACGGTGGAAGCGCTGGAGCGGCTTTCAAGAATAAAAGTATTTTAACAAAACAAGTGAAATGTAAAGTTTGATGAATGAAAGTGCCCCTGTTTTTATTAGGATTTTTACAAACTGGGCACACATTCGACAAACTTGATATTCACTTTAAGTTCTGGGAATTAAAAATTGCACAATTGTCAGAGATAAATCACATGAAAAGGAGGCAAAACAAAAAGTGAAAATATATTGCAAAGGTGTTTCATTACACATATCTAAACATTTGATAAAAACATTGCAAGGTGTTTACTATTCCTCTAACCCTTTTTGTTATTAAAAAACAGAGTAAATAGTACAGCTCAGATTGGGCAACTTTCAAAATACAGGGAGGACCAAATCCTTGACATATGATCCATCATGCCTGAAAGATCCAATTGTCAAAAATAATATAATTCAATATATGACGGAATATTGGGACATTAACACAGGGACGACTGATAACCCTATATCGACATGGGCAGCACATAAAAAATACCTAAGGAGTCTACTCATAAAAGAAAAATCTATGCTTACCAAAAAATTAAATACACAAAGATTAAATCTACAAAAAGAAATAGAAACCTTAGAAAAACAACACAAACTTACTAAATCTAACAACATAATGAAACAACTCCAAGAGCAACACACAGAGGCCTAGATTTAGAGTTTGGCGTTAGCCGTCAAAAGCAGCGTTAAGGGGTCCTAACGCTGCTTTTTACCGCCCGCTGGTATTTAGAGTCAGCCAGGAAAGGGTCTACCGCTCACACTCTTTCCACGACTCCAGGCTACCGCAGATCCCCTCACGTCAATTGCATATCCTATCTTTCTCTTGTTAAGTGTATCCAGTCCACGGATCATCCATTACTTATGGGATATTAACTCCTCCCCAACAGGAAGTGCAAGAGGATTCACCCAGCAGAGCTGCTATATAGCTCCTCCCCTAACTGCCATTACCAGTCATTCTCTTGCACCCAACGACTAGATAGGATGTGTGAGAGGACTATGGTGATTATATTTAGTTTTATACCTTCAATCAAAAGTTTGTTATTTTATAATAGCACCGGAGTGTGTTATTCCTTCTCTGGTAGAATTTGAAGAAGAATCTACCTGAGTTTTTACTATGATTTTAGCCGGCGTAGTTAAGATCATATTGCTGTTTCTCGGCCATCTGAGGAGAGGTAAACTTCAGATCAGGGGACAGCGGGCAGATTAATCTGCAAAGAGGTATGTAGCAGCTTATTATTTTCTGACAATGGAATTGATGAGAAAATTCTGCCATACCGATATAATGTAAACTCAGCCTTAAATGCAGTAGCAGCAACTGGTATCAGGCTGTCATGTATGTATATTTTACACTTCAGTATTCTGGGGAATGGCACTTCACTGGAATTATACTGTGTGCATAAGACTTTAGCCTAATTTGCAGGGACTGGCAACAGGCTCTTTAATAACACTTAATTTATGTTAAATGTTTTTTGCTGGCATGTAAAATCGTTTCATTTTCTGAGGTACTGGGTGAATAAAATGTTTTGGGCATTATTTTTTCCACTTGGCAGTTGTTTTATTTAATTTATGACAGTTTACTGATCTCTCTCACTGTTGTGTGTGAGGGGGAGGTCAAAAAATTCAGTCAGAAGCTCATTGTATTTCCTGCATGATCCGGTTCATCTCTACAGAACTCAGGGGTCTTCAAAACTTGTTTTGAGGGAGGTAATCATTCACAGCAGAGCTGTGAGATTGTAGTTGACTGTGATAAAAAAACGTTTATTTCTGTAACTTTTTTTTCTGCTATCAGGGTTAGTTATCCTTCGCTAATGGGAACAAGCCTTTGCTAAAATTGTGTTTTTTACAAAGATTTGATGCTATAACCTTTCAGTTTATTAACTTTCAACTGTCATAACTCTTTCTGTGCTTCTTATAGGCACAGTACGTTTTCATATTATAGTAAATTACTTGAAAAGTATTTCCAAGTTGCTAGTTTATTTGCTAGTGTGTTAAACATGTCTGATTCAGAGGAAGACATCTGTGCTATATGTGCTAATGCCAAAGTGGAGCCCAATAGAAATTTATGTACTAACTGTATTGATGCTACTTTAAATAAAAGTCAATCTGTACAAATTGAACACATTTCACCAAACAACGAGGGGAGAGTTATGCCGACTAACTCGCCTCACGTGTCAGTACCTGCATCTCCCGCTCGGGGGGTGCGTGATATTGTGGCGCCGAGTACATCTGGGCGGCCATTACAAATCACATTACAGGATATGGCTACTGTTATGACTGAAGTTTTGGCTAAATTACCAGAACTAAGAGGTAAGCGTGATCACTCTGGGGTGAGAACAGAGTGCGCTGATAATGTTAGGGCCATGTCAGATACTGCGTCACAACTTGCAGAACATGAGGACGGAGAGCTTCATTCTGCGGCTGACGGTTCTGATCCAAACAGATTGGATTCAGATATTTCAAATTTTAAATTTAAGCTGGAAAACCTCCGTGTATTACTAGGGGAGGTGTTAGCGGCTCTGAATGATTGTAACACAGTTGCAATACCAGAAAAAATGTGTAGGTTGGATAAATATTTTGCGGTACCGTCGAGTACTGACGTTTTTCCTATACCTAAGAGACTTACTGAAATTGTTACTAAGGAGTGGGATAGACCCGGTGTGCCGTTCTCACCCCCTCCGATATTTAGAAAGATGTTTCCAATAGACACCACCACACGGGACTTATGGCAAACGATCCCTAAGGTGGAGGGAGCAGTTTCTACTTTAGCTAAGCGTACCACTATCCCGGTGGAGGATAGCTGTGCCTTTTCAGATCCAATGGATAAAAAGTTAGAGGGTTACCTTAAGAAAATGTTTGTTCAACAAGGTTTTATATTGCAACCCCTTGCATGCATTGCGCCTGTCACGGCTGCAGCAGCATTTTGGTTTGAGTCTCTGGAAGGGACACTTGAATCAGCTCCATTAGATGAGATTACACACAGGCTTAAAGCTCTTAAGTTAGCTAACTCATTTATTTCAGATGCCGTAGTACATTTAACTAAGCTTACGGCTAAGAATTCCGGATTCGCCATTCAGGCGCGCAGAGCACTGTGGCTAAAATCCTGGTCAGCTGACGTTACTTCTAAGTCTACATTTCTTAATATACCTTTCAAAGGGCAGACCTTATTCGGGCCCGGATTGAAAGAAATTATCGCTGACATTACAGGAGGTAAAGGCCATGCCCTGCCTCAAGACAGAGCCAAACCTAAGGCTAGACAATCTAATTTTCGTTCCTTTCGGAATTTCAAAGCAGGAGCAGCATCAACTTCCTCTGCTCCAAAACAAGAAGGATCTGTTGCTCGCTACAGACAAGGCTGGAGACCTAACCAGTCCTGGAACAAGGGCAAGCAGGCCAGGAAACCTGCTGGTGCCCCTAAAACAGCATGAATTGAGGGCCCCCGATCCGGGAACGGATCTAGTGGGGGGCAGACTTTCTCTCTTCGCCCAGGCTTGGGCAAGAGATGTCCAGGATCCCTGGGCGCTAGAGATAATATCTCAGGGATACCTTCTGGACTTCAAATACTCTCCCCCAAGAGAGAGATTTCATCTGTCAAGGTTGTCAACAAACCAAATAAAGAAAGAGGCGTTTCTACGCTGCGTACAAGAGCTTTTATTAATGGGAGTAATCCATCCAGTTCCACGGTCGGAACAGGGACAAGGGTTTTACTCAAATCTGTTTGTGGTTCCCAAAAAAGAGGGAACTTTCAGGCCAATCCTGGATTTAAAGATCCTAAACAAATTCCTAAGAGTTCCATCGTTCAAAATGGAGACTATTCGGACAATTTTACCCATGATCCAAAAGGGTCAGTACATGACCACAGTGGATTTAAAGGATGCTTACCTTCACATACCGATTCACAAAGATCATTACCGGTATCTAAGGTTTGCCTTTCAAGACAGGCATTACCAGTTTGTAGCTCTTCCATTCGGATTGGCTACGGCTCCGAGAATCTTCACGAAGGTTCTGGGTGCTCTTCTGGCGGTACTAAGACCGCGAGGAATTGCGGTAGCTCCGTACCTAGACGACATTCTGATACAAGCTTCAAGCTTTCAAACTGCCAAGTCTCATACAGAGTTAGTACTGGCATTTCTAAGGTCGCATGGATGGAAGGTGAACGAAAAGAAGAGTTCTCTCTTTCCACTCACAAGAGTTCCCTTCTTGGGGACTCTTATAGATTCTGTAGAAATGAAGATTTACCTGACAGAAGACAGGTTAACAAAGCTTCATGCCGTGTCCTTCATTCCATTCAACACCCGTCAGTAGCTCAATGCATGGAGGTGATCGGCTTAATGGTAGCAGCAATGGACATAGTACCCTTTGCACGCCTACATCTCAGACCGCTGCAATTGTGCATGCTAAGTCAGTGGAATGGGGATTACTCAGACTTGTCCCCTACTCTGAATCTGGATCAAGAGACCAGAAATTCTCTTCTATGGTGGCTTTCTCGGCCACATCTGTCCAGGGGGATGCCATTCAGCAGGCCGGACTGGACAATTGTAACAACAGACGCCAGCCTACTAGGTTGGGGCACTGTCTGGAATTCTCTGAAGGCTCAGGGACAATGGAATCAGGAGGAGAGTCTCCTACCAATAAACATTCTGGAATTGAGAGCAGTTCTCAATGCCCTTCTGGCTTGGCCCCAGTTAACAACTCGGGGGTTCATCAGGTTTCAGTCGGACAACATCACGACTGTAGCTTACATCAACCATCAGGGAGGGACAAGAAGCTCCCTAGCAATGATGGAAGTATCAAAGATAATTCGCTGGGCAGAGTCTCACTCTTGCCACCTGTCAGCAATCCACATCCCGGGAGTGGAGAACTGGGAGGCGGATTTCTTAAGTCGTCAGACTTTTCATCCGGGGGAGTGGGAACTTCATCCGGAGGTCTTTGCCCAAATACTTCGACGTTGGGGCAAACCAGAGATAGATCTCATGGCGTCTCGAAAGAACGCCAAGCTTCCTCGTTACGGGTCCAGATCCAGGGATCCGGGAGCGGTTCTGATAGATGCTTTGACAGCACCTTGGACCTTCGGGATGGCTTATGTGTTTCCACCCTTCCCGATGCTTCCTCGATTGATTGCCAGAATCAAACAGGAGAGAGCATCAGTGATTCTAATAGCGCCTGCATGGCCACGCAGGACTTGGTATGCAGATCTAGTGGACATGTCATCCTGTCCACCTTGGTCGCTACCTCTGAAACAGGACCTTCTGATCCAGGGTCCCTTCAAACATCAAAATCTAATTTCTCTGAAGCTGACTGCTTGGAAATTGAACGCTTGATTTTATCAAAACGTGGTTTTTCTGAGTCAGTTATTGATACCTTAATACAGGCTAGGAAGCCTGTTACCAGAAAGATTTACCATAAGATATGGCGCAAATACTTATATTGGTGCGAATCCAAGAGTTACTCATGGAGTAAGGTTAGGATTCCGAGGATATTGTCTTTTCTACAAGAAGGTTTAGAAAAGGGTTTATCCGCTAGTTCCTTAAAGGGACAGATTTCAGCTCTGTCCATTCTTTTACACAAACGTCTGTCAGAAGTTCCGGACGTTCAAGCTTTTTGTCAGGCTTTAGCTAGGATCAAGCCTGTGTTTAAAACTGTTGCTCCACCATGGAGTTTGAACTTAGTTCTTAATGTTTTACAGGGGGTTCCGTTTGAACCCCTTCATTCCATTGATATCAAGTTGTTATCTTGGAAAGTTCTGTTTTTAATGGCGATTTCCTCGGCTCGAAGAGTCTCTGAGTTATCTGCCTTACATTGTGATTCTCCTTATCTGATTTTTCATTCAGACAAGGTAGTTCTGCGTACTAAACCTGGGTTCCTACCTAAGGTGGTCACTAACAGGAATATCAATCAAGAGATTGTGGTTCCATCTTTGTGTCCTAATCCTTCTTCGAAAAAGGAACGTCTGCTACACAATCTAGATGTAGTCCGTGCCCTGAAATTTTATCTACAGGCAACTAAGGATTTTCGACAAACGTCTTCCCTGTTTGTCGTTTATTCTGGTCAGAGGAGAGGTCAAAAAGCTTTGGCTACCTCTCCTTTTGGCTTCGTAGCATAATACGGTTAGCCTATGAGACTGCTGGACAGCAGCCTCCTGAAAGAATTACAGCACATTCTACTAGAGCTGTGGCTTCCACTTGGGCCTTTAAGAATGAGGCTTCTGTTGAACAGATTTGCAAGGCTGCAACTTGATCTTCTCTTCATACTTTTTCCAAATTTTACAAATTTGACACTTTTGCTTCTTCGGAGGCTGTTTTTGGGAGAAAGGTTCTTCAGGCAGTGGTTCCTTCCGTATAAAGAGCCTGCCTGTCCCTCCCATCATCCGTGTACTTTAGCTTTGGTATTGGTATCCCATAAGTAATGGATGATCCGTGGACTGGATACACTTAACAAGAGAAAACATAATTTATGCTTACCTGATAAATTTATTTCTCTTGTAGTGTATCCAGTCCACGGCCCGCCCTGTCACTTTAAGGCAGGTAATTTTTCCATTAAACTACAGTCACCACTGCACCCTATGGTTTTCCTTTCTCTGCATGTTTTCGGTCGAATGACTGGTAATGGCAGTTAGGGGAGGAGCTATATAGCAGCTCTGCTGGGTGAATCCTCTTGCACTTCCTGTTGGGGAGGAGTTAATATCCCATAAGTAATGGATGATCCGTGGACTGGATACACTACAAGAGAAATAAATTTATCAGGTAAGCATAAATTATGTTTTTCAATGGGATTTGCCTAACGCTGGTATTTGGAGTCTTGGAAGAAGTGAGCGGTAGAGCCTCTAGCGACAAGATTCCTACCGCCAAAAAAAGTCAGTAGTTAAGAGCTTTATGGGCTAACGCCGGAACATAAAGCTCTTAACTACTGTGCTACAAAGTACACTAACACCCATAAACTACCTATGTACCCCTAAGCCGAGCCCCCCCACATCGCAAACTCTATAATAAAATGTTTTAACCCCTAATCTGCCGACCGGACACCGCCGCCACCTACATTATAGCTATGAACCCCTAATCTGCTGCCCCTAACATCGCTGACACCTATATTATATTTATTAACCCCTAATCTGCCCCCCCCAACGTCGCCGCTACCTAACTACACTTATTAACCCCTAATCTGCCGACCGGACCTCGCCGCCACTATAATAAATGTATTAACCCCTAAACCGCCGCACTCCCGTCTCGCAAACACTATAATAAATTGTATTAACCCCTAATCTGACCTCCCTAACATCGCCGCCACCTACCTACAATTATTAACCCCTAATCTCCCGCCCGCAACGTCGCCGCTACTATAATAAAGTTATTAACCCCTAAACCTAAGTCTAACCCTAACCCTAACACCCCCTAACATAAATATAATTTAAATAAAACGAAATAATATTCCTATAATTAAATAAATTATTCCTATTTAAAACTAAATACTTACCTAGAAAATAAACCATAAGATAGCGACAATATAACTAATAATTACATTGTATCTATTTTAGGATTTATATTTATTTTACAGGCAACTTTGTATTTATTTTAACTAGGTACAATAGCTATTAAAAATTTAATAACTATTTAATAGCTATCTAGTTAAAATAAGTACAAAATTACCTGTAAAATAAATCCTAACCTAAGTTACAAATACGCCTAACACTACACTATCATTAAATTAATTAAATAAATTACCAACAATTAGCTAAACTAAAATACAATTAAATAAACTAATCTATAATACAAAAAAACAAAACACTAAATTACAGAAAATAAAAAAATATTAAAAGAAGTTTAAACTAATTACACCTAATCTAAGCCCCCTAATAAAATAAAATAAAAAAAAAAACAATAAAATGCCCTACCCTATTCTAAATTACAAAAGTAATCAGCTCCACCAATTTAGCCAATCAGCCAATAGAATGCGAGCTCAATACGATTGGCTGATTGGATCAGCCAATCGGATTGAACTTCAATCTGATTGGCTGATTGAATCAGCCAATCAGATTTTTCCTACCTTAAATCCGATTGGCTGATAGAATCCTATCAGCCAATCGGAATTGAAGGGACGCCATCTTGGATGACGTCACTTAAAGGTACCGTCATTGTGTTAGAAGACTCCGGATGAAGAGGATGGCTCCGTGTCGGCTCCTTGGAAGATGGCTCCGCTCCTCTTCGGATGGATGAAGATTGAAGACGCCGCCTGGATGAAGACTTCTACCGGATGAAGGACCTCCTCTGCGCACCTTGGATGAAGATTTCGGCCCGGTTGGGTGAAGACAACTCAAGGTAGGGAGATCTTAAGGGGGTTAGCGTTTGGGTGGGTTAGAGTAGGGGTGTGTGGATGGTGGGTTTTAATGTTGGGGGGGGGGGTTGTATTTTTTTTTACAGGTAAAAGAGCTGATTACTTTGGGACAATGCCCCGCAAAAAGCCCTTTTAAGGGCTGGTAAAAGAGCTGATTACTTTTGTAATTTAGAATAGGGTAGGGCATTTTATTATTTTGGGGGGCTTTTTTATTTTATTAGGGGGCTTAGATTAGGTGTAATTAGTTTAAACTTCTTGTAATATTTTTTTATTTTCTGTAATTTAGTGTTTGTTTTTTTTTGTATTATAGATTAGTTTATTTAATTGTATTTTAGTTTAGCTAATTGTTGGTAATTTATTTAATTAATTTAATGATAGTGTAGTTTTAGGTGTATTTGTAACTTAGGTTAGGATTTATTTTACAGGTCATTTTGTACTTATTTTAACTAGGTAGCTATGAAATAGTTATTAACTATTTAATAGCTATTGTACCTAGTTAAAATACATACAAAGTTGCCTGTAAAATAAATATAAATCCTAAAAAAGCTACAATGTAATTATTAGTTATATTGTAGCTATCTTATGGTTTATTTTCTAGGTAAGTATTTAGTTTTAAATAGGAATAATTTATTTAATTATAGGAATATTATTTCGTTTTATTTAAATTATATTTATGTTAGGGGGGTGTTAGGGTTAAACTTAGGTTTAGGGGTTAATAACTTTATTATAGTAGCAGCGACATTGCGGGCGGGAGATTAGGGGTTAATAATTGTAGGTAGGTGGCGGCGATGTTAGGGAGGGCAGATTAGGGGTTAATACAATTTATTATAGTGTTTGCGAGGCGGGAGTGCGGCGGTTTAGGGGTTAATACATTTATTATACTGGCAGCGAGGTCCAGTCGGCAGATTAGGGGTTAATAAGTGTAGGTAGGTGGCGGCGACGTTGGGGGGGGCAGATTAGGGGGTAATAAATATAATATAGGTGTCTGCGATGTTAGGGGCAGTAGATTAGGGGTTCATAGCTATAATGTAGGTGGCGGCAGTGTCCGGAGCGGCAGATTAGGGGTTAATATTATAATGTAGGTGTCAGCGATAGCGGGGGCGGCAGATTAGGGGTTAATAAGTGTAAGGTTAGGGGTGTTTAGACTCGGGGTTCATGTTAGGGTGTTAGGTGTAGACTTAGAGAGTGTTTCCCCATAGGAAACAATGGGGCTGCGTTAGGAGCTGAACGCTGCTTTTTTGCAGGAGTTAGTTTTTTTTCCAGCCAGCTCAGCCCCATTGTTTCCTATGGGGATATCGTGCACGAGCACGTTTTTCCAACTTACCGCTACCGTAGGCAACACTGGTATTGAGGGTTGAAGTGGAGCTAAATTATGCTCAACGCTCCGTGCGCTGGAAAAAAAAGCAGCGTTAGGACCAAGGGTCTTTACCGACAAAACTCTAAATCTAGGCGACAGTTTGCTAACATACTCAATGACTAAGAAATCAAAGCGGCATTTAGACTCAAAACTAATTATTACATATATGCTAACAAACCTCACAGATATATGGCAAATAAGATCCGTGAGAAATTGAGACTAACTGCGATAACTCAAATTCAGAAACAAGATGGTACTGTCACCACTCACCTAGAAGAGATTGCAGATTGTTTTGCCCAATATTATAGCACTTTATATGACGGAACCAACATAACCCAATCCTCACAGGCTAGAACCCTACTAACAGAATTTTTAGATAAAGCCAATCTACCATCATTATCGGACTCAGATAGAGAAAACTTAAACCAACCAATAACGACCAAAGAGGTTCAACAAGCTATCACAGATTTGAAAATGGGTAAGGCCCCAGCCCTAATGGTCTGCCCGGAGAATATTATAAATTATTTAAATCCTCCCTCACTTCTCACTTAGTCAAATTCTCCAATTATATTATGCAGGGTTATGAGATACCAAATGATCTACTTAGAGACATAATTGTGGTGATATCCAAGCCAGGGAAGAATTTGAAATGGTGTGCCAGCTATAGACCTATTTCCCTAATAAATCAAGACTTAAAAATATTCACTACAATTTTGGAGAACAGGTTAAAACATATTCTACCAGAAATTGTACACCCAGATCAAGTTGGGTTTGTAACAGGCAGAGAAGCACCTGACAATATCAGGCGCATGATAGTAAAAATTGCCCACTTGACCAAGATGAAAAAGCCTTCTCTGATCTTATCGTTGGATGCGGAGAAGGCGTTTGACAGAATTGATTGGATATTTATGTTCTCTGTCCTGGAAAAATGGGATTTAAAGGCCCTTTTATAGATGCCTTACAAAATGTCTACTCTAAACCTACTGCAGCAGTTAGAGCTGTAGGACCTCATTCCAAAAAAATCAATATAAAAAATGTCATGAGGCAGGGGTGCCCACTATCCCCACTACTATTTGCACTATGTATGGAACCCCTAGCAGTTTGTATAAGAGGTTCACCAGACATTACTAGTCTAAAGATACAAAACACTGACTATAAAATAATCCTCTTCGTGGACGATGTCCTCTTGACATTAACTAAACCCCTTGACCTCTCTTACAAACCTTTATGACATTCTTCAGCGGTTTCTTCACCAGTTTTTTTTTTTTTTTTTTTTAACAAAACTGCTGCTTTGTAAACTTTGATGAATGAAAGTGCCCCTGTTTTTAATAGCATTTTTTAAAAAACGTGCTTTCATTCACCAAAGTTTACCTTCACTTTAAGGGGTTATTAGGTTAATTAGGTATATTTGCGTTGTGGGGGGGTTGGCAGTTTAGGGGTTAATTGTGTTGATAAGTAGTTGGCGTTGTGGGTGAATGGCGGATTATAGGTTAATACATATATTAGGTAGATTACAATGTGGGTGAATGGTGGGTTAGGGGTTAATAGTTTTATTAGGTAGTTTGCGAAGTGGGTGAATGGCAGATAAGGGGTTAATAGGTTTATTAGCTATATTTCTTAAACTTGCAAAAGATAGACACTATAGATATGAGAGTCGTAGTGTAAAAGAAAGGGAATTCAGCACTCTTTTCAAATATCAGTCATATATAGTTACTTATCAGGTGATAAGATATGTGTTTACCTGCCATGACGACAGTGTGTATCCTTCAGTTTACTTAATAATATCTAATAATGTAATTTAATAAATTTGACTGATATTTGAAAAGAGTGCTGAATTCCCTTTATTTTACACTGAGAGGCCTACTTATCAAGCCGTCAACTTACTTGCATTCGACGGCACCAATACGCTTGCCTGACATCGCCTAACATAGCGGCCGCGGACCTGAATACGCTCTCCATATTTATATAAAAAGCTGTCAAAAAGCCGCACACCAAGTATGGGGCGATGAGCAGCGGACTGTTGTTAACTGACAGTCATCAATCTCGCTACTATTCAGCTTTTTCCCAGCTTTATTTATATACTGTCACTAAACACCGCCACTATACTAAACTGTTTAACCCCTATCCCGCCGCTCCCAAACCCTGCCGCAACTAAATAAAGTTATTAACCCCTATCCCGCTGCTCCCGGAGCCCACCTCAACTCTAATAAACTTATTAACCCCTATTCCGCCACTCCCTGACACCGCCACAACTAACTAAATGTATTAACCCCTAAACCTCTGGCCTCCCACATCACTACCACTTACTAAACCAATTAACCCCTAAACCACCAGCCCCCCACATCGCCATAAACTAAATTAACCTATTAACCCCTAAACCTAACAACCCGATAACTTTATATTAAATATTAACTCATCCCTATCTTATAATAAATTAAAACTTACCTTTAGATTTAAATTAAACTATATTATACTATTAATTAATCTACCCTAACTGTTATACTAAGATTACATTAAACTATATTAAACTAATAATTAATCTACCCTAACTATTGTACTAAAATTACATTAAACTATATTAAACTATTAATCTACCCTAACTATTATACTAAAATTACATTAAACTATATTAACCCCTTAACGACTGAGGACGTGCAGGGTACGTCCTCAGAAAAAAGGCAGTTAACGCCTGAGAACGTACCCTGCACGTCCTCAGTGTGGAAAGCAGCTGGAAGCGATCCTGCTCGCTTCCAGCTGCTTTCCGGTTATTGCAGTGATGCCTCGATATGGAGGCATCCTGCAATAACCTTTGTAAGCCATCCGGTGCAGAGAGAGCCACTCTGTGGCCCTCTCTGCACCGGAGATCGGTGGCTTATTGCGTTGGTGGGTGGGAGCCGGACCGGGAGGCGGGTGGCGGCCATCGATGGCCCTGGTTATGTGAAGGGGGGCGGGATCGTGGGCGGGGGTGGCTGGGGGCGCGCACGGGCGCGCGCGCGTGCACGGGAGGGTGGGGGCGGGCGCGTGCACGGGGAGGGAGCGGGTGGGAACCGCTACACTACAGAAAATTTTGAAAATTAAAAATTTTGAAAGTCAAAAATTAAAAAAAAAAAAAAAACGATCAGCAAGGTGGTGGGGGTTTGTCTGTGTGGGGGTGGGGGAAGCTACACTACAGAAAAGAAAAACAAAACAAAAAAGCACTTTTTATTGCACTTTTTATTGCAAACTGGGTACTGGCAGACAGCTGCCAGTACCCAAGATGGCCCCCAATAAGGCAGAGGGGAGGGTTAGAGAGCGGTTTTGGGGGGCATCAGGGAGGTTGGGGGCTAAGGGGGGGATCCTACACAGTAGCATATGTACATATGCTAAAAAAAATATATATATATTTTTTAAAAACCCTTTAATTTTAGTACTGGCAGACTTTCTGCCAGTACTTAAGATGGCGGGGACAATTGTGGGGGAGGGAAGGGAAGGGAGCTGTTTGGGAGGGATCAGGGGGTGGGATGTGTCAGATGGGAGGCTGATCTCTACACTAAAGCTAAAATTAACCATGCAAGCTTCCTACAAACCCCCTAATTAACCCCTTCACTGCTAGCCATAATACACGTGTGAGGCGCAGCAGGATTTAGCGGCCTTCTAATTACCAGAAAGCAACGCCAAAGTCATATATGTCTGCTATTTCTGAACAAAGGGGATCCCAGACAAGCATTTACAACCATTTGTGCCATAATTGCACAAGCTGTTTGTAAATGATTTCAGTGAGAAACCTAAAATTGTGAAAAATTTTAAGTTTTTTTTAATTTGATCGCATTTGGCGGTGAAATGGTGGCATGAAATATACCAAAATGTGCCTAGATCAATACTTGGGGTTGTCTACTACACTACACTAAAGCTAAAATTAACCCTACAAGCTCCCTAAAAGCTCCCTAATTAACCCCTTAACTGCTGGGAATAATACACTTGTGGTGCGCAGTGGCATTTAGCGGCCTTCTAATTACCAAAAAGCAACGCCAAAGCCATATATGTCTGCTATTTCTGAACAAAGGGGATCCCAGAGAAGAATTTACAACCATTTATGCCATAATTGCACAAGTTGTTTGTAAATAATTTCAGTGAGAAACCGAAAGTTCGTGAAAAAATTTGTGAAAAAGTGAACGATTTTTTGGATTTGATCGCATTTGGCGGTGAAATGGTGGTATGAAATATACCAAAATTGGCCTAGATCAATACTTTGGGTTGTCTACTAAAAAAAAATATATACATGTCAAGGGATATTCAGGGATTCCTGAAAGATATTAGTGTTCTAATGTAACTAGTGCTAATTTTGGAAAAAAATGGTTTGGAAATAGCAAAGTGCTACTTGTATTTATGGCCCTATAACTTGCAAAAAAAGCAAAGAACATGTAAACATTGGGTATTTCTAAACTCAGGACAAAATTTAGAAACTATTTAGCATGGGTGTTTTTTGGTGGTTTTAGATATGTAACAGATTTTGGGGGTCAAAGTTAGAAAAAGTGTGTTTTTTTCCATTTTTCCTCATATTTTATCATTTTTTTTATAGTAAATTATAAGATATGATGAAAATAATGGTATCTTTAGAAAGTCCATTTAATGGCGAGAAAAAAGGTATATAATATGTGTGGCTACAGTAAATGAGTAAGAAAAAAATTACAGCTAAACACAAACACTGCAAAAATGTAAAAATAGCCTTGGTCCCAAACGGACAGAAAATGGAAAAGTACTGTGGTCATTAAGGGGTTAAACTAATAAGTAATCTACCCTAACTGTTATGCTAAAATTGCATTAAACTACAAATTAAATTAACTATATTATATATTTAAAAACCTAACCCTATTCAAATAATTTAAATCTACTATAAAAAATTACAAAGTTACAAAAAAATAACAAGTCACAAAAAATAACAAACACTAAGTTACACAAAATAACAAACACTAGGTTACAAAAAAAAAATAAACACTAAGTTACACAAAATGACACTAAGTTACACGTTGAGGATGGATGTTGGGTCTTCAAAAACTGTAAGTGGATCTTTAGGGGTTAGTGTTAGTTTTTTTTTTAAGGGTTTATTGGGTGGGTTTTAATTTTAGATTAGGGTTTGGGCAAGGAAAAAGAGCTAAATGCCCTTGTGTGGGTGGTGGGTTTTACTGTTGGGGGGGTATTTGTATTTTTATTTACAGGTAAAAGAGCTTATTTCTTTGGGGCAATGCCCCGCAAAAGGCCCTTTTAAGGGCCATTGGTAGTTTATTGTAGGCTAGGTTTTTTTGTTTTTTTTGGGGGGGGGGGCTTTTTTATTTTCATAGGGCTCTTAGAATAGGTGTAATTAGTTTAAATATTTGATAATTTATTTTTTATTTTGAGTAACTTAGTGTTTATTTATTTTTGCGACTTAGTTGTTAGTTTTTTGTAATTTTGTAATTTTTTATAGTAGATTTAAATTATTAGGGTTAGGTTTTTAAATATATAATATATTTAATTTAATTTGTAGTTTAATGTAATTTTAGTATAATAGTTAGGGTAGATTAATTATTAGTTTAATATAGTTTAATGTAATTTTAGTCTAATAGTTAGGGTAGATTAATTATTAGTTTAATATAGTTTAATGTAATCTTAGTATAACAGTTAGGGTAGATTAATTATTAGTTTAATATAGTTTAATGTAATCTTAGTATAACAGTTAGGGTAGATTAATTATTAGTTTAATATAGTTTAATTTAAATCTAAAGGTAAGTTTTAATTTATTATAAGATAGGGATGAGTTCATATTTAATATAAAGTTAGCGGGTTGTTAGGTTTAGGGGTTAATAGTTTAATTTAGTTTATGGCGATGTGGGGGGCTGGCGGTTTAGGGGTTAATAGGTTTAGTAAGTGGTAGTGATGTGGGAGGCCAGGGGTTAATAACTTTATTTAGTTGTGGTGGGCTCCGGGAGCGGCGGGATAGGGGTTAATACATGTATGTAGGTGGCGGCAGTAGCGGGGCGGCAGATTAGGGGTTAATAAGTATAATTTAGGTGGCGGCGGTGTAGGGGGCAGCAGATTAGGGGTGTTTAGACTCGGAGTACATGTTAGGGTGTTAGGTGTAAACATAACTTTTATTCTCCCATAGGAATCAATGGGATATCTGGCAGCAGCAACATAAGCTTTCGCTGCTTTCAGACTCCCAATGATTCCTATGGCATCCGCCGCCTCCAGGGCGGTGGATTGAAAACCAGGTACGCTGGGCTGGAATAGTGGCGAGCGTACCTGTTAGCAGTTTCATAACTAGCAAAAGTAGTCAGATAGTGCCGAAATTGCATTCGGAATATCTGTAATGACGTAAGCATTGATCTGTGTCGGATTGAGACCGGCGGATCGTATGTTACGTCACAATTTTCAACTTCTGCCGGTCTGTAGGCTTTGATAAATGAGGCAAATCATGCCCGCCACATTTACGCTGCAGAATTCCAGGGTATTTTCGGTTGAAGGCTTGATAAATAGGCCTCTGAGACTCTCATATATATAGTGTCTATCTTTTGCAAGTTTAAGAAATAAAGTTACTTTGGGTCTGCACCAGTATACTAAAAAGTATTTTTAAAATGTATTAAGGTACATAACTAATGTGTCGAGCTTACTTACCATTAATAGTAGGTTTATTAGCTATATTGCGATGTGGGGGTTGTCGGATTAGGGGTTAATAGTTTTATTAGTTATTGCGGTGGGGGTTGGCGGTTAACAGGTAGATAGATATTGTGCATGCATTAGGTGTTAGTTATTATTTTCAGGGGGTTACGCTGCTTACGTTTTCAGCGCAAGGCTTGCTGCGCCTGCCTATGTGTGGCCGCGTAAGTCCTTGCACTGGCGACGGGTGAAACATACGCATATATATGTATATGTGATAGCAAAACCGGACCAAAAACCGGCGTTGCCAGCTTTTGTGTGCAACGTAGCATATGTAATCTCGCCCATTAGCAGCAGAAAAATATAGGTACCTATGCTATTTTATAGATCAAAAGTTAGGTTTGATTTTAAAGATTTTAAAGATTGTGCACAAATCTGGTAACCTTAACTCCAGAAAGAGAGATATAAACTAGAAAAGCTTAAATGAGGGCTACTACTGGACAACACTATCTAAAAATGTACAGATGAAAAATAAATGCTGTAAACAAAAAAATATTTTCAAATGAGAGATTACAATAATTATTATTTTTCAGTGTGAGAGCAAACATATTTTAGAACTCGGTATAACTTAAAATAATATAAAAAAAACATAATTTATGCTTACCTGATAAATTCCTTTCTTCTGTTGTGTGATCAGTCCACGGGTCATCATTACTTCTGGGATATAACTCCTCCCCAACAGGAAATGCAAGAGGATTCACCCAGCAGAGCTGCATATAGCTCCTCCCCTCTACGTCAGTCCCAGTCATTCGACCAAGAATCAACGAGAAAGGAGTAACCAAGGGTGAAGTGGTGACTGGAGTATAATTTAAAAGATATTTACCTGCCTTAAAACAGGGCGGGCCGTGGACTGATCACACAACAGAAGAAAGGAATTTATCAGGTAAGCATAAATTATGTTTTCTTCTGTTATGTGTGATCAGTCCACGGGTCATCATTACTTCTGGGATACCAATACCAAAGCAAAAGTACACGGATGACGGGAGGGATAGGCAGGCTCATTATATAGAAGGAACCACTGCCTGAAGAACCTTTCTCCCAAAAATAGCCTCCGAAGAAGCAAAAGTGTCAAATTTGTAAAATTTGGAAAAAGTATGAAGCGAAGACCAAGTTGCAGCCTTGCAAATCTGTTCAACAGAGGCCTCATTCTTAAAG